>NC_071295.1:1237121-1540151 GCF_027563975.2 Plodia interpunctella
TAATAAATATGTAATAGCATGTGTTTATTATGTGTAAATAAAAGCACTAAAAAGACTATATCTTCGACTTATACCTTAAAAAAATAAAAACAAAAAATCTTAATTTGATAAAGAAAATACAACATATGTAAGTAAACATTTGTATTCACTCACGAGATGTGTCAAAAAAGGATACTTACCAAAACTGAAAAAGATAAGACCATATTATTTAATTTATCTAGATATTGGATGTCTGTGGTTAAACCATATCGAATGACAGTCAATTTGCCGCGTTCACCAAAACAAATCGGCCATATTGTTCCGAGGAAGAAAATATTCAAAACTCATTTCGTGAATTGGATTTTTTCGCTTCACGCGATAATTAACAATCATTGATCAATTGACCCTTGTACTTACAGAATATCGAGACCACGTGTTATTGTAATTATGATTAATACAATGTCTAATTATATCATGCTTATTGGATAATATAAGGTGTGATACAAGTATACCGTGTCTTTATAGTAACACGCACTTTCTCACGGATGTCCACCTGTTATAAGCCTTACAAAACTATAGTTAGCTTCTCTCTATCTCGTCCTCGATGTTCTGATACCTGATTCTATCATTAGGGCCTGATTAACCCTGAGACTAATTAGATTGAAGCCTAAAACGCTAAGATTCTTCTTTTCTCACTCGACATCATTGTGACATTTATCACTAACTTGACTGTAAGAGATACTACCATGCTTGGTAATATAAAAAAGAGTAATCACATGTCATGTGGCAAACAGGCATTCGACCCACTTGATTGTAAGTGATCACCACAGCCTATGAACCCCTGCAGGATGTTCTACTTTGTGGTCTTTTGCCACAGTACCCAGTAATTACACTGCCTCTCTCACCCTTCACACCAGAACACAACATTGCAAGCTCTGCTCTTTGGCGGCAGAAAAATAAATAATTTGGAATAGAGCTTCCGCCATGATCACTATGTCCATTCTAGGAACTATTTATTTAATCACAACATCTGAGTCCCCTCCTGGTAATCACATCACTAGTAATAACAACGCTACGTATCTACTTTACTGATAGTAAAATGATTCTGTTCCGTCTATCAGTTTGACCTCTTGTGACGTCCTTTGCGAATCGTGCGGTATACTCGGAAGATACAATAATATATGATTGACAACGGGGAAGTCTCTCATCTTAGTGTTTTTCCCGGTTAAATTTCTCGGCTGTGAAGCCGACCATCAAAAGGGTACAAGGCCTTAAAATTTTGGAGATTCGCCTGTGATCCGACTGGCCTGCCTCTTTGGAAATGGCGATGTTGTCTCTCATTTGTAAAGATAATAGGTCGTCGGAGAATGTGTAACAACGTTTGTTACACAATCACGCAAAATCTACATCATCAATCATAAATTTTGCATATGGGTAAACTATATCCTGGAATAATACATAGGTTACATATTATTCTGAATTTCCGACGGGAGCGAAGCACCAGGGTATTATGAAATTCTCAGTATTATGAAAAATATTGAGCGAAGCACAATATTTTTCATAATACTGAGCAAGCAAACATGCATTATTAACTATTAATTAACAAATGCCTAACTTAGTGTCGATATCATTGTTCCAGGCATCGTGTTATATTTCTCCTTGCCACGCCACGTGTTCGGCAGTGTCCAGACGGTGCTGTTTCCAGTGTACTACGCCTTCAACTCCATGCTCAGCCTGCTGGGTTTGCTGGCGTACATCAGAGTCCAGTGTTTGACCAAATTCCAGAATACCTCGTGGATACAGGTCAGTTACCTCATTATTATCAAGCTTCTTACCATCTTTGTCATAAAGACTTTACATTGACAGACAAACATACTTTAGCTTAAAGTTATCAAGCAGTTAAGTACAGAAAGAACTAGTATATATATATATAACAAAGATTCTCACGCAATCGAAGTTCATTTCTTAAAATTTCTCAATTTTTTAAGACTTTGCTGTTTCTGTTTTCATAGAAAAACACAATAAAATAGTACAATCGAACGCATGGATGAATACAACCTTTTCGATTGCGTGATTTGCTTATTATCTTCGAAAAAAATTGACCAAGTTCGAGTACACTTCGATGCAGGTTAGTTTCTACAAGCTTCTTCGTAAGAACCTCTGTGGCTCAATAGCAGACTAGGAGACTCAATACCTTTACTTAAAATGTATTTTTCTTCTTTGCGTATCGTTGGCAAATCTACAACGCTATATTGGGAACCGAGCCACTTCGACGGCTTCATCGGAAGTTGCCATCAAGTCAGCCCGAGTGCAGATGTACTCGGGACAGGCGAGAAGATGAGCCATCGATTGTGGGGAGAAGTCACAATCAAATTTATATTCTGTATCTTTGAAATATCAATTTATAACATCGTTATAGATAGCCAAAGAGGCAAATTGCCTATTCACCTGAATTTTATTCACCTACTTAAAATACAAATACTGATATGGTAATCTTTTATCGTACAATGTCAAAATATTTTCCATTGATTTCGTTTCTCATGGTATTAATATGGTTACCTGATTTATTGACATAGATTATTTCCGTCTGGTATCTTTTATTGATATACTTATATTGTTGTTTTGATAACTATTCTTAAGTTTGGCTATCTCGCGATTTTAGTTATCATAGAGAAAATTTTTCGTGGACAGAATTTTTTAAGTATAGGCTGAACATTATTTAAAAACATCTTATTTTTGTCTCTACAATCTTTTAAAAACATTGCTACAGTTGAAGTAAAGTACAGTACACCTCTGATAATAAGTTAGTTATTTATTTAAAGTCACGTATTAATTTAGAGCGTATATTTCAATCGCTTCCTCATATCAAACTACTTAATTTAGAAACATGAGAAACAAATGTATAATACTGTTTACAATTTCCTGAAAGCGACTTTCTAACCTAAAACCTAAAACCACGTCTGCGACTTCTAATAGTTATTGTTGGTCACAGAAATTTGAATAATAAGGCAAACAACAGAAGTGTCATGTTTAAAAAACTACCGTTTTCTCGAGGCCTTGTACATAAACTCCCGATATTTCCCGTTCCAGTCGAAATTTAGCCAAATCCTCTATTAATACACTCTAAGGGATTTACATAAATAGAAAATTTTACTGCCTACTAAAACAAATAAACATTCAATAACATACACTGAAATTCGAACGCAAACGGTATACGGATATAAATCAATTTTTGTTTAAGTAGTGGAGGTCTGAAGTTTTCACAACGCCTTATTGGAGATGGCATCAAACGATTTGTTTGTACCACTTCTATCGTCTTATCGTAAATTCTATAGAAACAATATTGACTCATACCACTGAAGCAGCTGGTGTGTACTTAACTCATGTAAATACCACGGCCGAGCTGTCAAGTGAAATAATTTAAAAGTAAACATTAATCGCGAGCGGCGGCGCCAAAGCTTCACCTTGATTTTTACATTTGTGAAATTCTGATAGATCACGGTGCCGTACACCGCAATAATTTATTAGCTTAATTTTTTTTATTTGCAAGATTATCGACTAACATCGACTGAATGTAAATAAAATGGTAAAAAATCAGTTTTACTAACAAAAAACTTGGACAAAAGACAACATTTCTGCCTTGTGATGAGCCAAAGTTTCTGTTATAATTACTCGATTGTTACAATATACACAAATTAATACATATCTAATAATGTCTATATTACAGTGAACTAAAATTTTTAATTAATAAGTGTATTTTCCTAGTCATTGCATAAACATAAATAAGACAAAAGCTGTTTCCACTTTTTTTAGATTGCCATGTGAGTGAAAATAATTTTATCCAGTTTTTTTAATTTATTTATTCGAATGAATTTTTCCGATTAATGTAGATACATATACCTATCTGAAATCTCCAAATGTAGTGTTATATACCTATAGGTGACTCTAATACTTACCTAACTCAAAGTTGAATCTGTACCGTGCATATTTCATTTCATCGCAGATTTAGCCATTTGCAGAATTAAATCTTTCCACTTTCGTGTGGAAAACGTGTCGCATATCAACTGCAAACTATGACAAACAAAGTCGCAGTTTTCAGTCGATATGCGACACGTACTGATAAACAGTTGATAAGGTATTTCACGTTACATGGGTGGAAAATTTTCGAAACATACATTGATGATATGACATTTTTTTTGTTTCATCAAAATCTTGCAACACCTGGCCATTAAGCATTGTTCGGTACTGAATTAAGTGAAAAAACAAATGTACCTCTTCATGTCAAACATCCAAATTCAATAAAACAAAAATCAATCGATCCATTAATCTTTTATAATAAGAACGCGTGCAAATTGGTTTCAATGCCTTGTAATAAAAAAAAAAACTTGTGCCAAGGTTCATTCATTTGCGCCAATGTCTGTCTGGTTTGGCGTCATTGTTTTTTTAATTAGATACTTAGTTATTTTAAAATATCGAGCATCTTCCCGTTGCACATAAAATTTTTCCAAGAATTTGTAATACCTAATATATTTTTTTTATAAATTCAAGGATTCTTTATAACTTTGGACATTATACAACCTTAAAAATTAAGTTGTGCAAATCTTTGAACTATCGTTGTATAATGACTTTCAAATGAGCAAATAAAAAAAAAGGTACATATATTTGAGGCCAAACCTTGACTTTCGCATCACAATAAGATAATATTAGCTAAAATACTAATTACATTAAATAATATGTTTTTAGTCGGGGATTTTTTCTTGAATAGATACAAGGTCCATCCACCTTTAATATTTATTGGATATTCCATTGTGTCTGCTTATTAGGCGCATCGAACTGTTTTTCAAAATTATAGACCTAAGAATAAATAGACAAGCATATATAAGTCTTCCTCTACTACACCTCTTAGCCTGCAACTTAACTATTTTCAGAAAAAAAAAAATAAAAACCTTATTATTTACAATAAGACAATGTTATACCACTTTTCAATCAAGCCTTCCTCCGACTTTTTTAGCCTGATCTTTAACTTCTTAAGGATAAAAAAAATTAAATCTCTTTTCCTTTGTATTTACAAAAAGACAATGTAAAACACCTTTACAATATTTATTACAGACATAAATTAACTGTCACTTTCAAATATCAAGGTACCTTTCACAAATGGATTAAATTTAAATCTCATATTAAAAATAAAAAGGCGGCAAACGGAAACTGGCTGAAAACGTTTCAAATGTCAATACAGTGTCGATACTTATCATTTCAACATTTAGTTATTGTTACGTAGATCATGTAGACAGTAGACTAACTAGTCGTTTTTCCTTGTGATTATTTATTTCCAGAGTAACATGACACAGATATATACATTTATTTCAATGAAACGGAATTTCGGAGCGAGATTTTTCCATTTCCTCTATTTTTTTCACAACAGATTCGCAATAATTTAAATAATAAATTCCTCAAATAAGCAGCATAATAATATAGCTCTTACCAATTTATATTTCATATTAAAATATGGCTACTTAGGTTTTTGTAAGTAGATGGTAAGTAAAATATATAATAAATGTGAACAATTTACCAATAAAAATTGCCTAAAATGGCGCCAGTTTTTGTTGGTAAATTAATGTTAAGTAGTACTTAATTACATTTTAATCGTTGACCAAATTGATTTTGGAAGTGTACGTTTAACAAGACAAAACCGGTTTACAAGCAGAGATAAAATCTCTTAATAATCGCTCCGGCCCACGAGTAAATTAGCACGACTGCCCATTTCAACTTTTTTTTTTATAAAAATCACTAACACTCATGATATTAAAGCCTTTAAGGCTTTTATTTTTGTCTTTTTGTGTGGTCAAATGGAGACCACACATAAAGATAAAAATAAAATCTAACAACTTCGGAAAATCTCACGGAAGTGATGTAACGAGAAAATTGATCATTACCATTTATACTGTCTCAAACCAGTTCAAATATAGGTCGAACCAATCACACGTCCAACATCACAAGGAATGCCATTCCTTTTAGCTCCTTGGCTCTCCAATGAAACTTATATGATTGGTATATTAATAGCCGATAACATTCTTCTCATGGTTTGAATCAATTAGACTCTGTATATATATATATATATAGCTGTGCTCTACTTTTGCGATATGAGTTCCTTTACTCTTGTCGGTGTCGTTACATAGAATGAAACACATCGACTTTCTTGCAAACATTAATTGGCAGTGATTTATCAATTTGTGGGAATTTATATTTCACACACGTAGTCTGTTTCACACGAAGTGCATTTATTAAAAGTAATGATGTTTAAAACTTCCACGCTGCTCTGGGAGTAAAGTAAGTCATGGGCTTGGTTATAAACTGGAGATTCTTCTGATTAGGTTAGCAACTTTTCACTATCTCATCTCAATCCCATCAACGAGCTATGATGCCACAGAGCCTTAAAGTGTCTACCTCTTGGCTCTGCGCCTCTCTCTAGTCTTCCTAGAAGGGATGAAAGACTGTCTGTGTCTGAATAGATTCCGTCAAAGAAAGTATGAATAGGAAGGGAGTGCAAGGGACAGAGCTAAATAAAGAAGGAGTTACATAATGTGCCGACTCCTCCTCCAGCCGAATCCCACCACGTAAGTGGGAAAAGGGTCAAGTAGAAGAAGAAGAGATTTATTTCTAATCGGTATCTGGTACTAAAATGAAAATGGTGTTTGTTTCAGATATCGCTGATATTCGCAGTATTCTGCATAGAGGCGTACGTGCGCCTGCGCCTCGTGCGGCCGATGCTGCGCGCCAAGCACATCAAGACTCAGATGGAGGAAGCCGCGGGCGGTGGACAGGAGGTGAGGCATTATTATGATGTCCTGGGAATTTCGGGAAAGAAGACTCGTTTGGATGAATTTTTTCTCACAAGCGATACGCTAATAACCTATCACTATTAAGTAAATCTTGAATCTCAGTTTCACCAACATGCTCGTTATAAAGCTAAATGTAATCTACGTCTTGTATAAAGACGCGATACTGTATATATGAATATTTGTTTAAACGAACTTAGGAACTTAACGAATGAACTAACAAATTGCTATGTCGTGTCAAATTTTATTAGCGCACTTTTCCCAAATCCGCGCTCTTTCTAACCTAATAAATTTTAAACTTGAAGGTTCCAATATAAACGGAAAGTATGTGCCTGAAAAATCTCTACGTAGAACATCGATTTTCATAAATATGTCTATGGTATTACCAGAACAATCTAAAAGGAGCAGTTATCTCATAACCAATTGCAAATTGCCCTTAGTAAAATTCCAGATGTACAATACAATGTACTTATCATAGACAACAATTTACAATATTCTGATAAAGTGCAAATAAGTTCAATCTTATCAGCCAAGGGTGAGCCGTAGACATTTTGACCCAGATAGGAAGACGAAAGGCCTTGTGAAAAGCGAGTCAGGGCTTTATAGAATTGAAATACATTGACTAATAGGATAAAGTGGTATAGGCAAAATGAATGTCGCCTTAACATAAATTAACGAATAAATAAATAAATAAATAAATAATAAATAAATAGGGACAAATGACACAGATTGAGTTAGCCCCAAAGGAAGTTCGAAACTTGTGTTATGGGATACTAACTCAACGATACTATATTCTATAACATATACATATATAGATAAACATCCAAGACCCAGGTCAATCTGAAAAAGATCATTTTTCATGTTGACCTGACCGGGATTCGAACCCGGGACCTCCACTGTAGCAGTCCGTCATGATGACCATTAAGCCACGGAGGTCGTCAATCCCAACTAATATTATAAATGACAAAGTAACTTTGTTAGTTTTACCTCTTCACGCATTATCTATGGACCGATTGTTATGAAATTTGGTACAAGGGTAGAAAATAACCTGGAATAACATTAGGGTCATATACTTTTTATCCCGAAATTCCTAGAAATTTTATTTGAGTAGAATTTTAAATAGAGTAGAACATTACATTTATTTTCTTATATTCTAAAATTCCTGATATATTTCGATATGGGGTAGTTGCCATCAAGTCAAATCGGATACTTTTTTCCGTGTGTCAAAAACTGAACTGAGCATTGGAATCGTTCTGTAAAGTACGGTAGGCCTGGCCGGTAGGTAGGAGAATTAGGTATATTCATAAAATAAGTAATTGCTTTTAATAAGTTGCCATTGAGATATTCCCAGGCAGAATGAAGAATACAAATGTGTGTAACAATAGAATATTTGCTGGTTCACAATCCGCTGATAATATGCCGGCATTTGTTTTTCAACAATATTTACCACAAGCGGAATATTTGTTTGTTCTACATTGACGCGCTGTTCATTCGGAAAATGCTATTTATTTTTTGTATTGTCACATGTAGATAAATGTATCTAACATTGTACTATTGGTGAAAAATATATTTCCACATCGTGCTGATAATGAAGTCTAACTATAAAATATTTGTTACAAGAAATGAACCAAACAGAGTTACTAATGCTGCAAACAAAAATAAATAGACTTGTTATTAAATTTCAAAAAACACTTAAGTAGGTACTTATCTGTTGTTGTACCTATTGATTCAGATTGTTGCCTGGAAGAAATCGCTTACCTATTTAAGTTTTCAGTTATAATTTACAGTAATAAGCGAAAGCTTGCCTGTTTAAGTTTTCAGTTATAACTTACAGTAATGTGCAATAATGATTTTGTATTTTTATATTATATTCTACAGCGAATGCACGAATTAGCAAAATTTTATCGACAGTCGATAAATCAAAAGATGATAGGACACGTGTAAATGGCAACGTGCACATATTTTTTACATTAAAACGAGAATGTTTCGAAACATATCCATTTGACATACGTCATGATGCAATAAATCCATAATTCGACCTTCACTGTCGAACGTTAATTATCTAGAATCAACAGCATAACAATCTATCTAATATATTAAGGCACTCGAATTTAAACTATTCGGTGTCTCATATTAGGAAAGTTTTAAAAAGCTATATATTATGTATTTGAAACAGAGTTTAAATGTCTACTTTATTAGCTAATAGATACAATTGAAGATTACATTGAGATTTACTGTTCCAAACGAGTTAAACTAACCCACTTTACCAAATAAAAATCGTTACCAAAAAAACCCACATTTTATTCAGTATACTTATGTGATTTTCTTCATTTCAGGTTGGCACCTTAATCCTGGGTGAATTAGCTCACTGTCCGCGTTACGTTCGCGTGCTGAAGACCTTCAGGAGATACCACTCCACCATCGCCATGGGGACCATGATCACCCTGGGCTGTTCCTTGTACTCCATAATGATAGTTGTCGACTCCGTGTGTCTATAAACTCTATAGTTTTTGTTAGTAGGTAGTGTCTAATAGAAATTCAGGATCATTTCAGATCACTTCCACGTCAGCCAAGTTTTATAGACAAGATAAACGTTGGCAAAAGTTGATGTGATGATTCGCCATCTTGTAATTACACCGTATCTCTAAAAATATGTAATACATATAAAAAAGGTACGTGCGCGTGAAATGTAATGTTCATAATCCGTATCTACGTCATTAATTTATTGTGACCCATGCCCGAGCTACAGGGGCTAACAGTGGCTTTAAGAGGCCCCTTAAGTGGAAAAAGATACGCCGACATTGATCATTAGGCAGCTTGATAGTAGGTATGGCGGCGATGTGATTATCTTGGACATATTTTTGTAGTAGCAGCTGACAGGGCCCATATTGAGGAATTTGTCACCTTACGCCTCTAAAATAACTGTATGTATTTGATAAAAATCATCAGAAGCAATAAACCGAACCAGTAGTGTAAGCCAAACTCACTGACACTATTAGTCACAATATAATTGTACCGCTCCCGCTCCCGACCCGTGCGCGGTACCCATTCTAAATCTATGCTGGCTCCAGTATTCAAAAGACAGAATGTCAATGTCAAAATGCGTTTTTGACACCTTCCAATGCTGTCCCTCGATGATATATCGCACTAATACTCCTTCGTTACCTTAGAGTTTTGTTTGAAACATGTACCGTCATACAATAAATGTTATCTATCAATGCATTCATAACAGCAAGTTGTTTAACATACTCATAGTTCCTATGCATTATTGTATTTTTTACACATAATCAATAAATATAGTTGGAAAGACCAAATCGTTTTTCTATTTGAAAGAATTTTCGATTACAACTTTAACTGGCTATTGTATTGTTTTCACGTATTGTGTATCGTAATAGTAAATCCTTTCCGATGTCTAGGATATTAGAATTTAACGTTCTTGGTACCAATTGTGAGTTTGGTTGATAAAGTGGTAAAGGATCGTTTTCATTAAAACGATAAAATCGCAATAAAACTACTTCCAATTCAGGCTGTGATCAAAAACTATAGCAGTTTTGGAAAATATTGTATAGTATTAAATCATATTATTACTATATTTTATGAGTATATTCTAAGGTATTTAAAATTAATCAGAAACCGCGCTGGACGCGATCATTTGTTATGTAGTTATTCAAATTAATAAATTCCAAATTGTTAAACATAATCTTGAATATATAAGTAGGCAATTTATGACATAAGAATAGAGTATAGAACATGTGATATCGTCAATACATTGTGAACATACATTATATGTTTGTTATTATGATGAATAGGTAGGTGGTAATATTCAAAATTATTTAAGTTGAAAATAAAAATGGAGAAGAATAATATACAATTGAAGTAAGTATACTATTTTGTAACACTGTATTGACGCTATTATAACAATTATAAATTTATGCAAACAGATATAATAAATAATATAATTTATAGTCTCAAAATAAAGTTGCGTTTGAAAAGTGGATATATTATCTTGTAATCTAGGTACCTAGGTTAAGATAATTGTAATACTAAGTATGGCATTTATCACATGCCACTGGTTTTTGCTTGCCTGTGAGCAAAAGCCGAACTTGAATGAAAGTGTAGCGGCCGCAGCTAGCCCATCGTGAAGCTGCTTGATCATATTGAAACTCATGTTGTTGGCTCTCTAATTTCCTGCAAATACTGCCATAAAATAGTGTTATGTGTAGTGTTTAAGTAGAATATAGAATGTCGACGTCGCTATTTTGTTGATCCGTAACCGTGGACTCCTGAACGCAGGAAGTTATGAGACACGCAACGTCTTTCCGCACTGTTGGCGCCGTATTCATTTCTCGACTGTAACCTGGTGTTACAGTTGAAAGAAATCGCAATAACTTACAAGTAAATACCGCTGTTTTTGAAGCGACGCTAGCGATTGCGTAGACGGCGTCCAATAGTGATGTTGCGACTAAATCTAGTCAGCGACACCGTTATTATTTTTACGCTGTAATGGAAATGCGGCTTAAGACAGAGCCGTTTTAGTATTTTTGTATAAAAATTTTAATATGGTTCTGTGATTCTGGGCAAAGTCAAGCAGCTCCTATTGAAGGGAAATTGGCGATGGGTTTATATTCGAAATTAGCAAATTCCTATTTTTTATTAAAGTTTAGTATAGTTAACATAAACTTATAAGTGTATTTAAACTTGTTGTGTACCTAAGTATTTTATGTTTGATAATTATTGTATATGTTCATGATCTGAATGACGTTTTATGATTTGGTAAGACTTCGCTATTTATTTGAGAGGAATGTCGTTGTGAAGTAATCAATCAAGCATTGAAATTATTTATGAATTAGGAAAATATAAATGTTTAATCACAAACTGTGTCATTTATTTTACTCCTATTAATCTATGTTTCTTGTCATTGATGACGTTTCACTTATTTCAAATTATTTATACCACCAAATAATCAAAGTTTATATTAAATAAGTAAGTACCTATTCAATGATTTTTATCCATAACGTCGACTTATTAATAACTAGATGTTGCCCGGGGCTTCGCTCTCGTGGGAATTTTGGAATAAAATATAGCCTATAGCAATCTTGGATAATGTACCTTTCAAATGGTGAAAGAATTTTTGAATTCGGTTCGGTAGTTTCGGAGATTAAGCGCTTCAAACATACAAAGTCACAAAAGCTTACCTCTTTATAATAATAGTATAGATTTATTAATACTTTAATATTACGTACCTATATTACACCCACTAGCTTATTTTTCTGACCAGTTTTAAATACCTACCTACAGGGACATAATTCATTTATTTTTTGCTGTGATTTTTTGAAAACCTAACGCATCGCGCGCTGTTCGTTGGCGGGTAGGTGGCCATAGAGTTCCGCAGCCCGTGAGGGTGACTATATGAAATAATTTATTCAGAAATCAATTCAGACCTATGAAGCATGTACCAACCTTATTTGTATGATGCCTGTGGAGGCCTCATACAAATTACGCAATGCTGACGGCATGTGTCTAAGTTCGACGATGGTGACGGTGATGATCGACGACAATGTGGAGCCGGCATTATGTATGTACATTATGCCAGCTCCATATTGTCGTCGAACTCTGTTTGCCAAACTTTAGCTGATTCGGTATACTTATCTGGTTTTTCATTGCATACTAACTACGCAATTTTCACACTTTCGCGTTCGTTCACATTCGTTCGGCGACAGTGTGGAGCAGGCATAATAATAGTGCTCGGCAAATATGCGAATTTACGAATCGCAAAATCTGGTATTTAATAGAAAGAACATTAAGTTAAGAACTTAAATTAGTCGATGTTATTTTAATCGTTTGATTAAATTTTTTTATTTGGTTTATTTTACATTATAAGTTAAAATCATGGAAATACTATATACTATATTTTATACTTCGTGAATACCATGGTGATTACAGATAAATGAGTAGGTGTACCATAGAGTTTGATTCAATGAGATTCCATGATGAGTTCACTTTGACATGAAGTTGTCTATGGATAGTTAAACGCCAAAGCCTGTCTGTCAAATTGACAAGCAAACGAGCTGGCTTACGGAGGCCGGGTGAATTAGTCGCGTTTTATTTTAACCACAAAAAAATATTTCCATTTCATTGCAAATATTATTATCAGCAACTAAAAATGCCGAGGGAAGTGGATGTGAAAGCATTGGTATCGCATATTGTTCTGGGCAATGGAATGGACAAATGTAGAATATGCATGGGCGATACAACAAATGGCCAGGTGCACCTTGGAGATACGGTTATGACTGACGACGATAAACCAGTGACCCTTGCAGAGCTGTTGGAAATTATTACAGGTGTAGAGGTGAGCTTAAAACACATTTTATTTTATAACGCTTGACATATAATGGTCGTTTTGTGAAGAATGGAACGCGTCATTCCCGCCTCAAAATGGCCGACATTGAGTTTATAAAAATATTAACTTGTAATGTATGTAGATACTGGGTACCTACCTACTTGTAACTTTCGTAACATATCCTAAGGAAGATCTTTTATCTTATATTTTAAATACCTACCTATTTGTAATATTTAAGTAGAAATCTGAAATTTATTACTTATACAAGATACAATGCATAAAATTATATCCTTTATATTTATAATTTCAATAACTTAATAAATTCTAATAAACTGTGATAATAATTCATAATAGGTTCTAATGAACCTTCATATTGTATACCTATATACTCTTTATCTTATTAGAATGATATTGAGTGTGATGTAAAAAGAGATGTATCTACTTCAGTAGGTATGAATCTGAAACATTTTTACTTTTTGTTTCACCTCATAATCTTGTACAAAATATGTGTACTTATTCTACAAACTAGGTACATAGGTATGTCTAAAGCCAGAATGAGTAGTTCTGTTTATTTGGTTTTTAATTATGTTTATTACCTACTTTGGATATTAATTCCACATAATTATTTCACATCTAAAAGAATAAAGCTGTTTGATGACATTGGCAACATATGTGGCGGTTTGACTAGTACGGTGGTTGCAGGAGCTGCAGTTGGGTGACCTGCCTTCCACACTGTGCACAAAATGCTCACACTCTACAATCGAAGCTGCTAGTTTCATTATGTTCTGTCAAAACTCTGCCAGAAATTGGGAAAATATTGCAACAACATTTGAGGCCATATTGCCCATGAAAAACATTCCAAAGCGAAAGTCTTTATTTCTTATATTAAATAAAGGCATAACAAAATTCATAGAAGATAAACCCAAGACACTAAAAATTGCAGCGAAAAGATTGACAGAACAATTTGCAAAGGATGATGACACTAAGAAAATCATTAAAAAAAGGGATGAATATGCCAAAAGCCACACTTGCCAATGTCCAAATTGTGGGAAAAAATTCTTATATGCACAAAGTTTATTTCAACATTTAAAAGAATCTACAGATATGCAACGGGCTTGTCATATTTGTGCAGAAATCATGTCTAGAGATGATTTAGTCAAGCATCTGAAAAACGAACATGATAGAAGGGCATACGATTGTAAGAAATGTCCAGCTTTGTTACGCACTCATGGACAATATGTAAGACATTTAGGACAAGCTCATTCCAAGGGTGTGTGTACTTGTGGAGAATGTGGACGTAGCTTCCCTTCCAACCCTGCATATCATGCCCATCTCACAGTCCATGCTCTGAAAACTTGTCCCGGATGTGACAGTCCTTTCCGTAATCATTCTTGCTATTTACATCATGTGAAAAGATGTTGCAATCTAGATAAAAATAGATATGATGCATACCATACAAAGAACAAAGTTACTGTAGAAGTGAACAATTTAAGAAGTAAACGGAAGGTGCGAGTTGGAATGAGAGGTAGTGCTGATACACAATGTATTTGTGATTACTGTGGCAATAAGTTTTCTGGGAAGAAATTTGTCTGCGCTCATATTCAAATTGTCCACTTAAAAAACACACACAAACCTTGTATATATTGTGGAAAGCTACTAGCAGCAGCCCATATGACAGAACATGTGAAAATTCACAAA
Organism: Plodia interpunctella; assembly: GCF_027563975.2. NCBI lineage: Eukaryota > Metazoa > Arthropoda > Insecta > Lepidoptera > Pyralidae > Plodia > Plodia interpunctella. The sequence goes on from NC_071295.1 coordinate 1,251,975, forward strand.
CCAGACCGTTCCTACAAATGTGAATACTGTTCATTTGTTCTTAAAAGCAAATTAGGTTATGTGCAACATGTTAGATTACATACGGGAGAAAAACCATATAAATGCAAGCAATGCGGAGAGTCATTTTCAGCATCTTCAAGAAGATCTGAGCATATGCGCAAAGTCCATTCTGTGGAAATTATTCTTAAACATGAATGTCGACTTTGCCCAGCAAAATTCCACTTGCCTTACAAACTACGGAGACATATGGCTACTGTACACAACAAAGAGGAATCATTAATATTGTTTGAGTGCACTATTTGTCATGAAAAGTTTGGTAGTTGTCGGGGCTTGTTGCATCATAGCAGGAAACATCAAAAAGCTGCAAATGTTAACAATGTTTCAGAATTTAGCCATGAGAATATTGAAATAGACTAATGAACAAGATTAAATCATTGTTAAATTGTAATTATTGATTTATTTTAATGTTTACATTGGTATTAACTTCATCATATATATATATATAAAGATTAATAAATAATTGACGATTTTTTCAGGCTTTTGCCATTAGAATTTATAGGTTTTGCTACTGACGGCTGATAAATGTTGGTTTTGGGAATAAAACAATGAGTAATTCTTATTAATCATTTATTTTTCAGTCAAAACCTTACATATTTTTATGTAGGTATCATAATTATGAGAGTAATTAATTAACTAAGTAATTAGTCAAATCCTTACCTATTTTAAATTATTTTCATTTGGTAAGTATTTGTTATTTATAAATATTTTTAACTTTTAAAGGTAATGTATAACCTTTAAAATACTTCTTAAATAGTAAAAAATAAAAAAAATAGAATTATTTACCATGCCTTTAATGTAAATCTTAGGATTTACCAAGTGAATGGTGGTAAAAGTTCGAAGCGCAAAATGTTCGGACTTTTACCATTAAGAATTGGCAAATCTTAGGTTTTACTGGAATATATTAGGATTTACCGTAATTCGTGCTTTTACAGTAACATATACTAACTTGGGAAATTTGCCAACTCTAATATTAAATATTCAGAATATTAATTTACATTCCATAATAATTTAAAAGAATATTAATTTAATTCGATTCTATTCAGAATATTAATTTACATTCGACCTAATTCTCATATTGCTAATGCCAACTTTCTCTTGGCTAATATTGCCGATGAATACGATCTAATAGTTTTAATCATGGACGTATAAAAAAAGATTATACGTCCATGATTATTATCTTTTTTTATAAGTCCATGATTTAATGATCTGCATATAATTGATCAATGCAGGCATTTCAATATTTTGTGGTTAGTATGAGTGTCACACACAAATGTTCTGTCGAAGTAATCAGTATCGAAACGATTGTTTCCGAATTGCTAGTAGTTTGTAGCTTTGGTAAATATCATTTATTTAGAATATGACGTGAGAAAGTGTCTGTAAAGGCCTAATTTCTGAATAAATAATTTGATTATTATTTGATTTAAATGATTAATTGGAAATGTGAGTGAGGCAATGAAGATAGCTATGAATCACTCACATTTTAATGAATTTTATTTTAAGGGCGAGTGATGACTTACCATTAAATTTTCGTATTTAGTTTCCATTCAAATTACAAAAACATGTCTTGATGTACGTAAAAGTTGATGGTCTAACTGCAGGTCTAAATAAATATCATACAACTTTATTTCCCTTTGAGTTGAGATTTGTTATCTTAAATGGGAGCGTGCGTCCAGAACATTTCAGTATTTTTTAAGAGTTTGTTATTCTAAATATCGTTATTATAAAAACATACATACAAAATAAATGCATAAAAGTAATCAATTTAACATCTATCAGTCTGTTTGATTTTATACTCTTCTATTATTTTATATTTGTTTCCTAGGCTAGCTCCATATACATGTCACGATTGTGAAGGTTTGCTGCGGATCGTAAAGTTGTTAACAATCTCACGAGATAGATTTTAAAGTGGGAGGATGGTTAGGATTTGTACCTATCATTGATGGGATACAAAATATATACTTAATAGGTCTATGCAAATTGTAGCCTATGTCACTTTTCTTCCAGCTCTTATCTATTTCCACACTAAAAATCACCTACCTATGCTTCAATGCTTCTTTGAAACGCGAAAGAAAGACAAAGACAATTTGATAAGAATATTATTATTATGGATGGGCATAAATTGAATTTATATTATACCGAATATGAGCAAGTGATCACTGACCAGAGCCTACTTATTGCAGATGGCGCTGACTGATACACTCCCAAATCAGCTCTGTTCAGGATGTGCCAAAAGTGTCACTTGCGTCATACCCTTCATACGACTTGCTAAAGATTCCTCCAAACGTTGGAACCAAATTACAGACTACCTTTATAAGTTAGAAGGCGCAAATACCAAAAGAAAGCTGAAGAAAAGAAAGAATGTGTATGTTATTATAGATGACGATCTACGAACGCAAATATGCACCAGGTACAAAGAAGCACCTAGGTGGCAAAGGCTGGAAAATTTGAAGAAGAACTTAAATAGAATGAAAACTCAGAACTTAGAGGGAAAGAAATGCATTAACGCACAAGTAAGATGCCCCGAGTGCGATAAACTATTCACGCAAATATACAAACTTAATCTTCATATGAGAGTCGTGAACAAGAAAATGTGTAGTTACTGCAAAGAGATCTGTCACATAAAAAAATTCAACGATCATATAAAAACCCACGGAATAAGCGCGCCAACTTGCAGTATATGCTACAAAACATATGAGAGCGCCGACAAATTTTTAAATCATAAAAAACGCTGTAAACCTCTTTCACATTCGTGTATCGATTGTAATTATTCCTTTTCGTCTTCTGATCAGCTGATTTATCATCTCCCAATACATAAATCAAAAACGTGTTCGGGATGTCTAAGAATATTTTCGAACAAAGCTTGCTTCCAACATCATAAAAAACAGTGCAATAGCAAACCGAATACAAAAATTGTACAAAAGTACACATGTGACCATTGCTCAAAAACGTACATTGATAAATCAGTTCTAAAACTTCATATATTTCATACGCATATGTATGGTTTCCAATACCAATGCGAAATCTGCGGGAAGAAATGCGGCAGCCGTCACAATTTAGAGGAGCATAAAAACACTCACAATAAGATTATAGATAGATTCGTGTGTGAGGTTTGCGATTCGAAATTCAGTACTAGACGAGGATATCAAAAGCATTTAAATAATAAAGGCCATCATGTACCGCATATATCCACTGATGGGAAGATACAAGCGAGTGTATTGTCAGAGATACCAGCAAGATACAAATACAAGTTGCAGTGTGCGGTGTGTTACCAAAAGTTCGCATATAAGAAGAGCCTGCGCGATCATATGAAGACGAATCATGAAATTGTTGTAATAGAATAAATAATACTCCCTACTAAACGTGATATTTAATGCCTAGATGATAACATTAATGATAATGGTCATAAGCGTCATTTTTCTACTGCAGTCGCCGGACCGGTAATAACATTTTGAATGAACAACCTTTCATTTACTCGTATTGCCATTTTATCGATTATAGCAAAATAGGATATATATCACAGGGAAAAATTGATAATGATCATACATCTTCATTGCATAAAAAAATGCACCAGTGCAATGCTTCTCTTTAAATTTGCTAATTGTCACATTTGTAACAATGAGTTGCGATGAGCAATGAGGCGCTCTACCTAAATACTTAAGTCCATATAAAAATATGATTCTGACTCTGTACACCACAAGTAACTTATGAGATTTTTAAAAACGATCCTCAATAAACTCTGCTCCAAGAAGAACGGACTGATTCCAAACTCGTTTCAGGTGGACGAGGACAGCGGTGTGCCAGGAGGGATTTGCAAGGCATGCCTGCAGGACGCCATGGCTTCCTTTCGCTTCAGGCAACTCGTGAGAACCTCAGCTGATTACTGGGAAAATTCTACATCATTCCTCACACATGTCCACGACCCGACAGAACACGACAAGTCTTATTTCATCTTCTACGCGCCGGACAACAAATCAGTAATGGTAGTAAAAGATCAAGCACAAAGCGCTAAGAACACAGACGAAGCTTTGCTACGACTTGTAGACTTTCGACGACCTCAGCGCAAACCGAAAAATATATCATTGTTTGACTGCTCCTGTCCTGATTGCGGGAAAAAGTTCAACGGACCGCTACTTTTGAATAAACATCTTAGGAATACTTTGAAAAGAGTTTGTAACGAATGCGGAGAAGTTATGTTGAAAGCTAAACTGGCCTCGCACATGTTGAAACATCACGAAATCGAAGTCTTTAGCTGCTCAATATGTCATAAGATTTTCAATGACACCAAAAAAATGAAGCTACACTCTTTTAAAAGTCATAGTAATAGAGATACCCAGTGTGATATATGTAAAAACGGCTTTGATTCTGTTAGGTCACTGAACGGGCACATGTACTGTCATTCTCTGTTCCATTGTAACAAATGCTCGAAAAGTTTCGACAGCCTCAAATGCTACCGGTACCATCAAGGCCAATGCAATCCCAGTAAAGACAAAACTGATCATAATATAAAATATACTTGCGATTATTGTGGCTCTTCTTACGACTTAAAACCATCGCTGCGTATCCACATAATACAAAAACACTTGAATGTTTTACCTTATGTTTGTGAACTTTGTGGTAAACGAGCATCGACCAAAGCACATCTGCGATCACATGAAGCTGTTCACACGCAAAAGAGAAAGATATATGAATGTCATTGCGGTGCGAGGATGCGAACAGAGCTTGGTTTCCAGATGCACCAGCGTATCCATACTGGTGAGAAACCTTACGAATGCGACGAGTGTGGTGACAAGTTTCTGTCCGCTTCCAGAAGGTTGGACCATATAAAACGTAGACATAGAAGTATTAAGGAAATGCCGCACGCGTGTGACAAATGTCACGCGAGATTTGTTAGGCCTTTCGAACTGAAGAAACATTATTTGATCGTGCACTGCTCGGACATAAAAGTGGCGCCTGCACCTAGAGCGATTAGGAGAAGTAAAAACTTAGTAATCAGGACTGCTATGTGAAACGGTAATATTTTTTTACCATTTTTGTCAATGCTTTTATTGTCATAATCCACTCAACGAACATATTTTCGAATGTGTAATGTCACAAAATCTACCGGGAAAATTTCGAACAAAAATAATAACATTTGTCAAGTTAAAGACATTTTGAAATTATATTGACATGCATTCCAGTTTTTTTTAGATGGTTTGCTATTTCACTCATCAGCCCTTATCGAATTGAATCTATTACTCTGTTTTGACATGAAAGAAGAAACAAACAACCACACTTTTGCATTTATAATACCTAATAAATTATGTAAAATTATTATGCATTAGAACTAATTGCTCTGTTACCAAACCTTTTATAAAAGAAGACTTCCGGTCTCTCTGAATGATCGAATGAACTCAAAAACTACCCGAGGAAGATGTATATAATTTATTATGATTATTCCATAATTAATTATACACCGAAACCTTGCTCATTCTAAGCACCGGCAACATTTTTTACTTTTCATATAACCTCGCGTCTTGTCACACATTATATTTGTTTTATGTTTATGAAAGTAATTTTGGAAACACTGAGAGGGATTTCCAAAACTCCATTCCTAGAGAATGTACAATATCACAAGTTTCCGCGTTCAGCTGTTTTGACTCTGCATGATCATATATCCCTCAGCGTCTTGGCGCAAAATCTCCTTTTCTCACAATGTCCTTTCTCATAATGTCCTATTCTCGAAATGTCCTTTTCACATAAGGTCCTTTTCTCAAAATGTCCTTGTGCGTTTTTGATGATAATTTAGATAAGCAACTAATTAAAACACATTTTTTATTAAAAGAATATTTTGAGAAAAGGACATTTCGAGAAACGGACATTTTGCGCCATGACGTCCCTCAGGCAGCGTCCTCTTTTGTATGAAGATTTGAATGTGCGATGATATGGACGTGGCCTGTTAACTAAAATAGTTCTCTATCTTTCCAGGTGCTCGATGAGCCGCTTTGTCCGATCGGTATCTGCATCACATGCGTGGCCCACGTGCTCGCCGCCCAAGAATTCAGGATCTTTGTGAAAAACTCGCAAAAACTATGGTCGAAAGCCTTGTCTTCCCTCCATGGCCTCCCCGAAGGAGCGTCTCCACCAGTAAAAACTCTATGCGCTTTTATCAAACCCGACACTTTAGCTTTACATACGTATAAAAATTATACAGGAGGTGATTCCAAAACTGTGTTGAATAAAATAAAAAGTCGTCTCACCAAGAAAAAACGTGTCGTGAGAACCGGCCCGCCTTGCGAGTGTCCAGATTGTGGGAAACATTTTCTGAGTCCACATTATCTCAGCATGCATCTGAGTAATAGTGGCCAAAAAGAAGTATGTGCCGTTTGTGGATTAATTGTTTTTAGAGGGAGAGACACGGTGAAACATATGGCCGAAGCCCATGGACAAAATGTTAGTTTATGCAAATATTGCCCTCAATTTTTCAAAAATGAATTACAATTGAAAAAACATGTGAAAAATGCGCATAGGCTTAGTGCGTTAACATGTAGCGATTGCGGACGAACATTCCCGAGAAAGGCGTCGTTCGAAGCTCACTCGCAGATGCACGCGGTGCGGACTTGCCGCGCGTGCGGCGCTCAGTTCACCAACCGGGCGTGTTACCGGGAACACAGGGCTAAGTGTGAGCCTGACGCGAAGCCCGATGTCAAATCTTTACCACGAAACAAACGCTGCAACGTCAGAGACCCGGCTTACTTCATATGCGACTATTGTGGAAAGGTTTACACGTCGCGACCTCAGCTGAAGAATCATATAATATGGATTCACATGAACGTGCGCCCTTATCAATGCACTTATTGCGAGAAAAGATTTTATACTGCGGGTAGGATGGCAGAACATACCGTAGTGCATACGCGCGAAAGAAATTTCGAATGTGATATTTGTGGTGCGAAATTAGTTTCCAAAATGGCTGCCGTTTACCATAGACGAAGGCACACGGGGGAAAAGCCCTACGAATGTAAAGATTGTGGCGAAAAGTTTTTATCTGCGTCGCGGAGGTCTGAGCACGCCAAGCGCAGACATGGGAAGGGAATCAGACATCAATGTTTGCATTGTCCAGCTAATTTCGTCAGGACGTGCGATTTGAAGAAGCACACAGAAAAATATCATAATACGCCGCAGAATTTTATGGTTGCGGTCGAAAGTTAGTTTAGTTTCTGACATGTTTAATAAAATTCATTTTAAAATTTTGTAGTGTTTCATTTTGTCAATGTGATTTCATTTTTACTGATTTTCTGTCGCTGGTAAAGAATTTGTAATGATTTATTCTCTAAAAAATGTAAAATGTTAAGGTAATATTTTCAATTTCGTCAAATATTGAAAATGTTTCGCCAGAGCTCTTTCATTTTCTGATTGGACAAGTCTACGAAAAGTTCGATTCGTCAAGCCTCGACTTAATATTGATTCGGCTTCTAATCTAGAACTTTTTATGTATTTTTAAATAAATAACTTTAAACATTTGCATGCCAATTGTTGGCGCAACACGCTTGTCCGATTTAAAGACATATTTGTCCTATACATGTATATATACCGTGTTTGTGTGCAAATAAATATTTCATTCATTCATTCATTCATTCATTCATAATCTATAGCCCAAAATGCAGGTACAGTAGGTATTAAATGTTTTTATCTAAATAATAGCACATTACAGGCTAGTAGCAGCGTGGAATCAGTAGGTATTAATGTGTAATTTTTTTTATTTTTATTTCATGGCTCCATCGTTCGCCAAAACGATGATTTTGTCAAGGTTGAGTAATTCCATGAGTAGCAGCTACTAAACATATAAAACCCGATGACAGATTGTCAGAACCGGCTGGTTGCAATTTGGGTCGAGCACAGATGTAAAAACATTACATCTGTGGGGTTGGGTCCTATCAAACATTTTTGGGCAATAGATTTGAAAAGTTGATGAATCAATACTTACCTGCTAAAACTGGATTTGACGGATCAAAACAATCATATTTTTAAATTGAAATATTACGTCACTAGCTAAGACGCTTGGCAAAACGTTCACCACCAATTCAAAATTCGTGCACTCGTGTCGTGTTATGCTTTTTCAGTCGATATCAGCGGTCTAGTAGTAGGTACCTAGTAGTTTTCTTCCAACGTCTAAGGTCTTTAACATGTCTGTCAAAAATGTCAAAATTTGAATGTCAAAGCGATGGCCTTACGTGGTTTTATTTTATTTGTGTTTTAAAAACTTTATAACAAAATAATGCAATCTGAATCATCAGCAGCAATATTATCCGAGATTTTATCACAAAACAGATGTTTAACTAAACAGAGAAGACATGCTGTTCATAGGTAGATCAACTGAAATGGAAACCATGCAATGTTGTAACCACAAACCCCTACGCACGAAAATGATTTTGGATAAGTGTAAAACTGTGTTAATATTGTCTAGTGTTGTGTGTACCCTCGCTGTGGTAATAGCGCTTCATAAATTGCTCTACTATGACGGCAGATTTGTCAAGCCTTTCTCGCCAATACCTGCAGGGTTGTACGGTAATTATCTGAAAACAGTTGGCGAGGAAGTTATACCTTCCACGCCGTCTCCTGAAAAGCAGGATAAAGCTAGAGATGCAGAAGCCGTAGTCTCTCTCAATGCAGCTCTAGACATGAAGAAAAATGGTAAGGCTGATAAAGCTTTAAAACTGTTTCAGCATGCATTTGCTCTGTCACCCAAACACGCAGATATATTAAACCACTATGGGGAATTTTTAGAAGACACTAAAAAGGACATAGTAAAAGCTGACCAGCTGTATACATTAGCATTAACAAATTTCCCGGAACACACAGGAGCTTTGATGAACAGACAAAGAACAGCTAGTATAGTAGAAAATTTGGACAGAGAAATGCTGAGGAAGATTGATGAAAAAAGAGATGCACTGTTGTCAATACCTGAAAACAATGCTGCTCTCTGTAGAGCCAAAAAAGAGGCGTATTTCCAGCATATTTATCACACAGTTGCTATTGAAGGAAATACCATGACCCTGTCGCAAACAAGAAGTATTTTAGAGACCAGAGTTGCTGTCTCTGGCAAGAGTATTGATGAGCATAACGAGATTCTAGGTTTAGATGCGGCTATGAAGTATATAAATTCTACACTATTGTACAGACTTCGAGACATAACTATGGGAGATATTCTTGAAATACATAAAAGAGTGCTGGGACATGTTGATCCTGTGGAAGGGGGTCACTTCAGGCGGACACAGGTGTATGTTGGAGGTCACATACCACCGGAACCGTCCGAGATTCAAAGACTTATGAATCAATTCCTGGAATGGCTTAACTCTGAAGATGCATTGGATTTGCACCCTGTTAGGTATGTAGTACCTATTTAAAGTTATTAAAGTAGTAAAATTGTGCCTACCCCAGGCACAATTTTTTTATTTATTTTTAATCTCTGATAAAATAGGACAGGGGGATGATGATTATAAAAAAATGACATACTTGGACATGAACATTAAAACACAGGTAGGAGATCTTCTATTTTATTATTCAATAAAATGTTCCAGATATGCAGCTTTGGCACACTACAAACTCGTCCACATACATCCATTCCTTGATGGCAACGGACGGACGTCTCGTTTGCTCATGAACCTGCTGCTGATGCAGGCCGGCTACCCGCCTGTGATCATTGCCAAACAACACAGACACCTGTATTACCAACATTTACAAACTGCCAACGAGGGAGACGTCAGACCTTTTGTAAGGTGAGCACTCAGCTGAAACATTGCCTAATAGTTTATTAGCAAACTATAGTCTTACTTCTCAATTTAAATTACTAACTTTTGTCTGAATAAAAATATTTTTATTTATTTAACTACTCCATTAAAGCCTTATTATTGATAAGCTAATATTAGTGGAACAAATTGTGTAAATGAATAAAAATATTTTTATTTATTTAACCAAGATGTTAAATAAAATTATGTTAGTAATTTAAATGAAGTTCATTATTTAAACGAATTAATCGTTAATTAGTTTTAAACTGACCAAGGTGCTAAAATTGCACCTGGTAACTTAAACGTTAACTTTAACCTGCGCGCCGCCGCCGATTAGATAAAATGGCGAACTTGGTGAACGTCAAAGTTGAAATCTAGTTATACTAGGTGGGTAGAAGAGGTCTAAATAAGCTAAATAAAAACACAGATTTTTTGTAATTAGCCTATTTTGTGTCCTGCTGGGCAAAAGGCTCTGTACATCAAAAATACTGATTACAAAATATTTCTTACAGATTTATTGCGCAAAGCACCGAGAGAACCCTGAACCTGTACCTTTGGGCCACCAGTGAGTACTCCCACATGGTGCCAGCCATCGGGAAGCCCCACATCCTCACGGGAGAGGGCTTTGATGAAGACTTACTTTGACCCTAACACTCATGGCAATATGGCTAAAATTGCAAAACTTAACAACTTCCAGACCAGTCTCGACTTTGATAACGTTTCTAAAAGGATTATTCAGTTTGGTGAGGCATAGTAAGTTACCAACTATGTATATATAAATAGGGACCTGGAGATCACGTAGAGATAACAAAGTTTGATCTATTGGTAGAGAGGGGTGACAGCTAAGAACACTCTGCTCTTTCTCTCTGCTTATCGTTGTCTCTGCGTCGCCTGTTTCTGCTTGGTCTAGGCATATCATCATTATCATGTTAGAACATGATGTGTCTACATTTTTCATACAAAAAATTATATTGTCTTTGTTTCAGTTTAAAATTGATGAAAATGGCCTTTGCATTTACAGTTTATTATTTTTCGTGAGTGCTGAAAGAACTAAGATTCATGGAGTTAGTAAAATTTGTAAATAAATACTTATTATAAGTGTAAATAAAAAGTTATGCTTTTAGGCAATATTGTGCATTTATTTTAGAATCTGTTTCAAAAAAATATTTTTATTAGGAAATTCTTAAGTGCAATCGGGCTTGAAAATGGATATTGTTTTGAATAGTACCTACCTATATTTATTCAAAATTAACTAGAAGCGCACAAAGTGTGGTTGTTCATTGACTATTCATATTTAATTGACATTTGAAGTATTTTTAAACAGTAGGACAATGTTAATTACAAAGAACTACATCAACTACAAATTACAAACAACTACCATCAACTTTTATGAACGATTTAAATTCTCAATTTATGAAACCAGAAATGAATCTATTAGAATTAAAAACTAACTTGATGGTACGAATTTGCGATGCAGATCAGTTTAGGCCCTGCACGAGATCGTATTAAGATATTATAGTAAGCCCCCTGGTGCAAGACATTCAGAATTATTGGCGGGCACAAGTCTAGTCTACGACATATTAGAAAGGGCAATTTTTTACCGTGCTTATTGGTTATTTCATTATGTGAGTGTGATTAACATTCTGCGCCAATTTATCGTCTCAAACTTTTAAATATGTATAGTTTCCATTATAATATGTACTTAGCCGTATGTAAGAATGTACTAAAACCAAAGAGGTTTCTCTCCGTGTGCCTACTTATTGTCAAAATTACCTAGAATGTTCTGTGATATTTGTAATCAAGTTATTTATTATTTATTTTCGGTTCTTGTAGCTTTATCATATTATGGTATGACATTATTAACTTAATGACTTTTATTTTTATTTTATTGTAAATATTAATTGCAACGCGATAAGTTGTTTTAAAGTCTTCCTTTTATTGCAATTTTAAATTTTATGCATACAAGTGCAAGTGGAACGAATTGCGTAAACCTGTGTTTACTCCAAGAGATTTGATTTCATTGGAACTACAGCTCAATCAGTATTTTAAAAACATTGTAAATATATTCCTACTTAATTTAAGGACTGGAACACATCTTGTCAATTTATATTTTTTGTTTATAAAGATGTGAAGTAGTCTTCCTTTGTTTTCGTCTATAGTGCATGTTGAGACCAGTACAAATTCTGTAACTCTGTAATAAAACTTAAAATGTTATTAATTTTTTTTTCTATATCATTATTGTACTTTTGGCAATGTATTTGATAGACTAACAATCTATCATATGCTCGAATAACAAGAAAAGTGAAAATCCCACGATTTTAACAATATGGGGTATATTGTTAAGTAACATAATGCCGGCTTCACACTATCGCGGAAAAGTTCGCCGAACTTGACAAATTTGATTTTTCATTGCGATAAAAAATACTAATACAAACTAGGCATTCGCGTCGGCGTTCGACGATAGTGTGGAGCCGTCATAATGTTATATATATATAGCAATTTCTAATAATTTGATTTTACAAAAAAATGAATATTTAATTATAGGATATTTCCATGTTGAAAACCTGTTGAAATAAAACAAATATTTCAATTTCGATTAATTTATTATGTGCGATGTTAAAATATGTTTATTATAATAAAGCATTTCAACTAGACAAGACGAGCGCGCCCGTCGCACCTCGCATCCGTCACTTGTCCATTTACGCAACCTCTATACAAAACTAATTCATTCCAGGCGAAAAATATGACGAGTTACAATCTCGATAGTTATTTAACCATTCAACCGCCAATCCCTCGCACAAACAAATCAATAAAGTGATAAATTAACCTTCATTTTGGATTGTTTTATTCAGATTTTAAGAACAAAAAAAATATATTTTTTTAATTTCTATTTTGTTGAATGCCTGATGCCATAGTTTATCATATACAACCAGCATAATGGAATCATGAGCCCAATTCCACTACAGATCTCAATTCGAATAAATTTTCTTTGATTCCGGCGTAATTTCTCCGGTTTACATAATGTTTCCAGTTTCGGACATATGCAAGCATATAACTTCCCTTTCTGTCCAATGGTCGGGATCCTAAAATGACGGTTAAAAGGTTATATCATAATGTACAAAATAGCGGATTTCGTTCAGTACAATCAATCATCGGCGTCGCAGTCACTCTGATGCAGAGTACCGATCCTGTTCATTTATTTATTTATAAGCACTATCTAAAGTTTAAGCTATCATAGTATACATAGTTACCACAAAATAAGTCTCAATATAGCGTAGGAACTGATGACTAATGCAATGCCTCGTTATACACTAGGAAGCAAAAGAACTTTATGACGTCAATTTAAGGTTGATTTTCCAACAACTGTACGAATGGATATATGACCGCCAATAGGATTAATTCATTTTTGAAATGAATTAGTCTCATTGGTTGATATTTTACTCGCACATTGTCACTCAATGGTCATCTGTAGTTTTATTAACATAATTCCTTGTGTCCTAGCGAATAAGAGGCTTGCAGAAACATCCAGTTTAGAAATAATTCGCTACTAAAATTGACGTTTTACAAATGCTTCGTTTTACGCCGATTTGAACAAATAGTTTATACAATTATTCAAAAGCAACAATTTTATAAGTAGAAAGTTTCCTCACACGCCTTTTATTTATTCTCCACTAAAACTGTAACACATTTTCGAAATGTTCAAAATAAAGTGTGTTATGTAAAAATATCTACAAGTTTCTATAACAAAAAATAGGAAATCCAAGACTTCTAGTTATTACTATGAGTTTGTGTAGCACCTTATTAACGCCAAAGAATGACATTACTGTAAAACCATTAGGACGTTGTGTCGGTATATGAGCACACACGGACTGAACTAATTTAGAGAGACAGCTCGCCCGTCACAGCGCTGACAAATAAAACGGTTTTTCTGATCAATTACAGAAATCGTATATTTTCACCATTGCAATTTTCTATTTTATTTTTTCGTGTACTAAAAGAACTGTAGTTTTTTTGGAATGCAATAGGACTTTTAACAATTTAGCTAGCTAGCTCATCCTAATATTTCTCCTATTGGATTTCAATGAAAACATTTGTAATTGATTAGAAACACCGTAAAATAAATTATCACAAGGCAAATAAATGGCTAAAGCAAAACATACGCTATACATACAAACATAGAAAGTCTTTTAAGTAGTTTTACAATTTTTTTAACAATAAAAAAACTAATTTTACGATTTTTATGAAATGATATTTTAATGACATGATGAGTAAAAATAAGTTATTTTTTCATAAACCATTACGGAAATACATATTCTGATCAGTTCTTCATGTAGCTGGACGTATTGTAACAATATACTGGGCAAATATAAACATACCTTTGAACATTCAAAATCAAAGTTCCATTTGTCACATTAACATTTGTCACACAAAGCAAATTTGAAAAGTACCGATTACTTAGCAAATTGTCATAGTTCATTACAATTATAAATTACAAATAAATAATCCGAAAGAAAAGAAACTAAATCAGATCGAAAAACTCGGCAATCCAAAGGCGTCGAGCGCCATTTTGTTATACTATTATGACTGTACGTATGTAGCTAATCTCAGCTAACGGAATGAACGATAATCTCTTGGTATCCACAGCAGAAATCCGGAATCTAGCGCAGGAGCGACACGAGTACAACCATTGTTAGAGTTACAACTGTTATTAATGGTGATTAAACTTTAATAATCCACGAATAAAAAAGATCAAGTTGTATACGCGTCACCATCACGACTTGACAAATCCTTTATTATATCAAAAGCGTGTCGCCAACAGAAACAAAAGTTATTGAACGGACAGGAGAAAAACAACCTATTCCCTTTACCTTTTAGGTTTAAAATTGCATAAACCGAAATTACTATACAACGTTGTCAAACTTTTCTTTATGTTAGCGACCTCCGTAAGATCCCAAAGCACGTTCAGAAATCAACAACAACAAGTGATTCGTAACGCAAGAGTCGTGCCACCGACGCACAACAAATGCTAAAACTTACCGCGCGGCTCGTGCTCCCGAAGCGCCGCCGACCGCGCTGTCTTCACAACTACACGAGTATTCGTCGAAACCCAAATAATAAATATCATGAAATTGATCAACTTCACTGGGATCGACCTCACTAACACTTTGTACTTGCCATCTCCCATTCAATACAACATATCTACAATTTTATAAGTAGGCCTTTAGCGAAAGTTAAATGCATCGAAATTATAGTCAATATTAATGAGGAAAGAGAATATAAATTAAAAATAAACACACCTTTCGCGGTCTGGAATTTACACATGACAAAACTGCACTATAAGGGTCGATTGAGTGGTCAATACCTACATTGACCTCTAGTGGAATTCAGAGTACATTTTGCATCAAATCTTGCCGAGCAAATGAGCTATGAATTCATGGGTCAATGTCCGATATTACCCCGACCCTCACCGCAGTGCCCGGGAGCTAGCTCCCGCCGTCCGCTGCCGCAGCAGTTTGTGCTACAACACTACATTAAACAGTCTATCATTTCATAACAACAAGACGGCACTTTACATCGACAATGTCAACTGTATACTAATGAGAAACCTAGACACTTGAAATCAAATTCAGAAAAGTAGGCCAGCTACCGCTCGCGCACTGAAATACTGATTACGGACCAAAATCCAAGTTGCGACGATCGCCGCCATATTGTGGCTTCTTGACGGGCAATGACCTCGGGTGCTTACAACTAGCAAACGTTCTTCATTTCACAAGAGATTATTTAGGGGCCACGAATTTAAATCCTTTGTCAATTCTACAAAAATCCTTTTGATCACAAAGAGATTGACAAGTAATACCAACTGCCGAATGAGACATCAATGATCAATCTGTCTCTTTCACACGCACTCATTTTCAACATTGATTAACAATTTTTATATTGCGTTACTGTCATGCATACAACTTATGCAAACTAGCACATAAACTTCGAGTATTTAATCATTAACGCAACGCATTGATACTGATGTCTTATTAGGCAGTTGATACATTTCGGATTCACAAATAAATCACTGAGAAGCTATAGCTATATTTACAATCCTATAGCGAATCGTGACCGCCCCTTATCATGACGCAACATTGCTGGAACCAAGTCTGAATTTATGCTGTTTGATGATTCACATTTAAATACAACATAGATAAAAAGTACAATTTACAGACTAACTTATAAATTGTATAGCCCAAGTATGGGATAAAATGCAGTTATTGTAATTGATATACCTAATTCTCATATTCAAAAACCAATGTAATGTTTGTGTTTTGCTTGTATCAGACCAGAATAATCACCTATAACACAACAACACGCTATAAATAATTTTCATAAACACAAGGAAAAATAATATAAATAAATAGAAAACAATAATAACACAACACAAAAAACAGCATCAAATTCAGGCCCGGTAACGAGATAGACGCCGCTAGTGGTGGCGCGGCTGCGGGCGGATGCCGCGCGAGAGGTGCTCCTCCTGCTGCATCTTGCAGCGGAACTCCGCCACGAGGTCGCGCGACTGCGCCAGCACCGCCAGCTGCTCGTTCAGCAGCTCCTCCCACTGCGTCGCGTACGCTGCGACCGTATTACATCGCTCGTTATATCAAAATTTACACTATACCCAACACAAATTATTATTTATAAATTAGGGTATGTAGTAAAAAGCTTCTTGTCTTTGTTGAAATTTAAAAGGAGGGTAATAACGGCAGTCGAAACGCTCGAAAATTCACCCTGTAGCGTAGTCTATATAGGATATATACCAGTGTTATCGATCGTGAGACGTAACTTGTAAAATTTATATTGATTAATCGAAAAAAAATGTATTTTTACTGGGTTGATGAGAAATAAAAATAATATAATATATAATTAGATAGGCAGTAAAAGTCAATATAGTATGCTATTGCATTGGAGTGTCTGTAATGATGGTGAAATATTCCCGTTTAACATTAGGCAAAACTAACTTGAACGTCCCACAGAAGAAACAACATATTTGCGAGTTCTAGAAAATTCCAAATTTTTAAGCAAAACTGAGACAACGAACATAACAGCTGAACTTTTAATTTTATCTTGTCTCACAATCTATAAGAGGCGAGATTATAAATGATAAAGCATATGTATGTTAACAGTTATTGATTTCGAACCATGGCGTCGGAGGTGGCTGAAGGTAGATACCAGCGTGTTGTGTATGTTACGGCATAACTTTAATTTTGATGTTAAACTCTGTGTTAACTTTGAAAAGCCAATTGTGATGTTTTTATAAATTAATTTGGAATAGAAGATTGCACGCTCTAAGCTCCAACATTTTGCGGTTGAAGAAGAAACCAATAGAAAATATTGCAAGAAATCCTTTGATCTGAATCGAAATCGAGAATTAGATCAAATTAGCGGGCGTAGATATACAGATATTAAAATATCCTAGTATATATTTAGAATTTATACATATTTATTAATTTCTTTTTTTCATTGCATTATTTCACTATGTCACTTAATTCTATTTATAAAACATATAAGATCGGAATAATAAATCAATTTTATTTTAGGCTTCAGAGGATGAAAATTGAAATTTTAAATGGAGCTTGAAGAGTTTTGAAACCAAAAACCGTATTGTTAGGAATTTTTAAACCAATGATTATTATTTATAAACCCGTTCGATGAGCCCCAACTTGTGTACCTAACATCCTGCGCAAGCGCCATCGTCTGGAGGCGTGAGTACTTCCGTTGCAGAGCGGACGCGGCCTCTTGCTGCGCGCGGGCACACCTGATCATGCACAACACGCTAGTAACTATATCCTGATACCAGGGTGCGCGTATCAATAGACTTTGCCAACCAGAAATTAAAACTTCTCTGGCACTGGCACCACTGCGATTTTTGATGAAAACCTATATATGTATATTGATTAAAGCATGTATTAAATCATTACATTACATACTCGGCTTTATTGCCGCGCTCTGCTCTGTGTCGAAGGAAAATCTCATGAAAATGTAATATTTCCAACATTTCCATTCTGTGTCATAATGTAGCCAAAAAAACGTTGACGACTGTTTGATTAAATTCCTTTTCAAATGGCTGATACGATGCCACGGACATATACGTTAAACTCTTCTTACGTGGGGAGTTAAAAATATATTTTGAAAGCAATCAAGGATATTCAAGAATAGCCATGACTCACCGTCCTGGTCGTAGTCCACGTCCCTGGTCATGGAGAACAGCTGGTTGCAGCGCTGCAGCGCGTGCTGGAGGTAGTCGGAGATAGCCTTGTGGTTGTCCAGCACCTCCTCCTCCGCCCGCTGCAGCTCGTCTATCGCTTCATGGAACGTGTACATCTCTGCTGACATATCACCCTCCTGGAATATAGTTTTCATAATTTATTTGACGACGAAGCATGTCGCGGATTATAGGGTTTTATTTTTAGGATACGGATTAAATGTTATGTTTACACTTTATAATTGATTCATAAAATTATTAGAGTTATTTCAAATAAATGTCATTTTGTACGGAGCGTTTGGACGAGTCCAAAAATATGTGATTTTATTATTGTCATATGTTTGAAAGCGTTGTCACAATAATTACAAAGTACAGTAATTTCTTCACTAGTATTTCGATTAATATAAATGGCGGCGTATTAGCAATTCAAATTTTGTCTCCCCTTCTTATCGGGTTGTTTGCTATTTCGGCAAGGCCACTCTTTAACGAAAGGTCATTTAATTATTTCCTGCATCGCAATTGAAATATACCTTCACAAATACTTAGTATAAAAAATGTCAATAAACTCAAAAAGGTCGATTTTGATGAAATTTGCCACAGAAATAGACGAAACCTACAGGAGTGACAGAGGCTACTTCTTATTCTGGTTTTAGCCGAGCGAAGCCGGGCTAGTGTTGTTACATATAAATAAATAAAGTATGACTGACGTTGAGCGAGCGCAGCTGCGCGAGGTCGTCGTGCGCAGGCGCCATCTCCACGTCCGCCAGCGGCGACTCCGCGCGTCCGCGGCCTTCTGTGCCCAGCTCCTTCACGCTGACACACCAAACACGTTACACTTTCTGCTTTGTTTGTTTACCCTCTTATCTTATATAAACATGAAATAAGCTAGTAAAATTACGATCGATCCTGATAGTAGGTAAATGCGTATTAGGTAAAATAATAATATTAGAGTACCTATTTAATATTTATAGACATGTTAACTAACGAAAAAATATATCGCACTTTACAATACCTTTAACTTTTAAACTTGTCATGAATGAATTGTGCATTTTTGCAAACTACCCCAGTTTACAAAAATGCACAATTTTGACCAAAATACATTGAACAACATCACGAAAAAAAACTATATTACACTAATGATATGGACATAAATTGATAACTGTCAACATAAAAATGAACAATGAAATTAATTAGATTCATACAATTATTGAACGATAGCCGGCAGCGTTCAGAGTTAAGTCACAAAGTACGACAAACATGATACAATCTCAATTTAATCAAAATCAAATCATTTATTCAGAAATTAGGCCTTCACAGGCACTTTTTCACGTCATAATCTAAATTAAATGATGTTTACCAAAGCTACAAACTACTAGCATTTCGGAACGACCACTGCTGAGAAGAAATGCCGAGAGAAACTCATTCAAACAGTGTTGGTCCCTATGGTCCATATGGTTAAGTCAATATGTATATTATTAATTAACTTTCGCCCGCGTGAATTTCGCACGGAAACAGTTATTTTTCCAGGATGAAAAGAGGAGATGGACATAAGGTATGTCCATCTCTAATAATTCAACTACATGTTCATAAAATTTCAAGAAGATCGGTTGAGTAGATAGAGCGCGAATAGATGACAAACAAACTTATTTTCGCATTTACAATATAAGTTAGGATTGATTTTATTAAAGATGGCCTGTGTACACGTTTAGCCCCCAGCATACAGCACTCACCGGTCAGCGTAGCGCAGCGTGTTGAGCGAGTGTTCGCAGGAGCACATGGCGGGCGAGATCATGGCGATCATGCAGGTGCGGGACTTGTCCCCGATGAAGGAGTCCCGCAGCACCTGCGTCAGCTTGGACACGCGGAACGGCAGGTGGTTGTTGCCCTTCATGCCCAAAGCTCGGATGCACTCCTTCAGCGCTAGGAGCGATTTGTTTATCTCCGCGCTCTCCATTCCTACAAATATAACGAAGCTGTTGATCATTTGTTCTCATCATTACAGTTTACATTAATGAGGATTTTTGTGCACTCTGGGTTCTGACGCTCAACGACAATTGTAGTGTGTAGACCGGCAAATTACATACGTAGAGAACGAATGTTTGGCCATGCCGCTCCGGTCTAGGCCTGGCGGAAGGGGCAAACCTAGATGCTAGCTTGATATCATCAAATTAATTTGCGTGCAAATCCAGGTCTAATTAGGTACTATATGTCGACGATCGCGCGAAGTGGAGTTGAAAAAAGTACGAAAGACATTGGGCCGAGGAAGCAATCAGGAAAACGCTTAGTTGCGCGCCAACGGTCTGACAACGAGAGATGCCGACGACCCTGTTATATGGAGGCGAAAAAGTACAAAAGCGGACTGGACTCCGGCTGAAAAAGAAATCAGGTAAATGCTCAGGTGAGAAAGAGAGAGGGAGGGAAGTAGAGAAAGAGAGGGAGGGAAAGGGAGAGCGTGAGAAATGGAGGAAGGTAGAGAAAGAGAGAGTAGGGGAGGAAGGCAAAGAGGGATAGAGGGTATACTCACTGGTCTGTCGGTTGGCGGAGGAGGTATCGGCGCCGCGCTCGTTGCCGGCGAGGTCGATGAGCGAGAACTTGCCGTGCACGCGGTGCATGCCCGGCGACCGCACCACGATCTGGAACACCGCGTGCGACCGCGACGAGTTCGAGTTCGCCGACGTCTGCGACAGGTATACCAGTTATATATCTATCTCGCTTAAACACTCTCAAACACGTATTCACAACCTAAATTCTCTATTACAAGCAATTATTTAACTTAAGGGGCTTCTAGACGGGCAATATTTTACTGCAATATGTGGCTGCATCACAGTGGCTGGCAACATTGCAAGCAATATAAGCCAGACTATACAATATTGCAGTAATGTCCCGGCTATACAGCCAAACATGTTTGGGATGGTCACGTATGGCCGATATTGTTTTGATGGGTTGCCGAACGATCGTTAAGCTATCGATTCACTGCAACATTGCTCAGCTAGCTATTGTTTTAGTCGCCCGGCATAGCGGTGTCGTTGTCGTTTTCTACGCGTCATGAAGTTTGCTATAAATTTGCTTTGAAGTTATTGCCAAACTTGTGGTAGCAGGTATTGCTTTTCTCATGTTTGTACAATTTTTTTTTTTTATGTTTGATCCAATTTTTGTTTAACATAAACTCGAAGTCACCCTTTGACAGTTTAGTAAAGTTTTTAAATAATTTTTTATCAAAGCTTACTTCTTGACTTAAATTATCTAAAGTTTCACGCCTATTTAAGTAAGGTCGAATCCACAATCTCTCCTTCTTCTTTTTAAATTTCTGTCAGCCATTGTTGCCGTTGTGTGTAGCCTGTTTAGGAGTCTACATCATGAGCCATAACTATTGCAGTCAATTGCAACACATGGCCCAGCCATACATTGCTCGGCCATCAGTTGCAATAAAATATTTTTACATCTCACATATTCGGTAAGTAGGTCCTTATTACCCCCAAATGGGGCTTGTAGGTGAACAATTAGCGCTAGAGTAATAATTAGTAGCCAGAAAAGTAGCCGTAGGGCGGTAATTTAAAAAAAAATCACTCTTTCAATAAGTTCGCGAACATCTAACCATCGTACTGGCAATAGACATGCATCGCTTGATGGTCGCGTCGTCTTGTCTTCGTAAGAGAATAATAATCATCAATTTTAAATATCGAACGGTGAAGCTCAATTTCGTTCTTGAAAAAAAAAATTAAAAAGTTCCCTACTTGATTCTTTTTAATGAAAAAAGATGAAAAAACAATTCTTGTAATGCCGGTTTTTTTTTTCTACTTACCTCACAATCGAGATGTAAAAGCCGAGTAGTCAGCTCGGGTGTAAGCACCAATTGCACCCTCGAACTAAATATCTCGGGCTGCAATTGGATGCCTTACAGCCCTTGGCTACTATTCTGATGGCCGGGTAATTAGTTGCCAGTAATGCAGCCACATATTGTAGTAAAATATGGACCGTCTAGAAGCCCCTATAATGTGTTAGTATCGGGCGGAATATTCTAACTAAATTTTGAAACAGATGTGGTCGACCGTTTGAATTGAAATTCCGTACGCACGTTTCGTTTGGATAACAATGCATTATTATGATAAGCATAGCCCCAAGAACTGTTTACCGACAGTGTGGAGCCGGCATTACCGTTTGATATATGCTTTCGGCGCCTTGACATTTCCATTGTCTCTGTAAAAAATGAATAATAAAGAACAGAAGCAGTGGTCACCTGTCCCGAGGTCCTCGCCGCGTTGCCGTGCTGTATGAGCTTGAGCACCTCGTCCACGTTGTCCACCACCTTCTCCGTCAGCCCCACTATCTGCACCTGCTGCTTGCCGTCCTCCAGCACGCGCAGCTTCGCCTTGTCCGCTAGCAAGTCGAACACCTGCCAGGGAAAACGGAAACAATACATTCTATGTATTTGTTATACGTGTCACACGTGTTTATTAACTTATTTACGAAAATAATCATGAGATGAAAAAAATTTCTGGAATCTCATTATTGTTTTCAAAAACAATTCATTAAGTTAGATGCTCGTTGCTAATTTGTAGGTTGATAAATTAGCTGTTTGCCGCAGCTCCGTTCGTAGCAAAATGTGACTGGTTTGTTATATAAACTTTCTCTCTTTTCGACTTTTGGGGGTGGATATTCGAAAAAAGTGGAACTTTTGAATACGGGTCTTCTTTCAAATTTCATCAAAATTTCTCGGGCGGTTTACAGTTGAAGTGAATTGCCCACTATTTTGACTTTTGGGGGGGGGGGGGGGGGGTGGAAATAATAAAAATAAGTTAAACATTCGAATTCGGATCGTTATTAAAATTCCATCAAAATCTCTCCAGCGGTTTACACTAAATGTGAACATGTAGCAGATGTACCATCGAATTTGTATGTTAACATGAACATATCTAAAAATTGTGCTCGTAAAAAGGTTTCCTTTCAGCTGTCAAGCATCAGAGAGTCCAGGTTCCACTTTCCTAGTTTTATTTTCCCATACGAACGCATTCGGGCGGCATTCAGTTCAAAATCAGACAAATTACCATATGTCTGATTTTTTAGAAGGGAATACAAAGAAGACAATACCTTCCCGGAGTATATCTCGAAGAAGGAGGCGGACACGATGAGGTTGAGCGGCTTGTACTTGGGCGAGCGCAGGTACATGAACACGTCCCGCGCCGCCATCGCGTAGATGCCCTTCTTGCAGTCCTGCGTCTTGCCCTACGGAATACGTTCGCATTCTATTTTGTATATGTAAAGAAAACCTTTATGGTTATAAGATTTTCTTTAATTTAAAAATTGTACTGACACTGTCAGATACTCGTATACATGTCATGAAGGAGAATCTGAATTTATTTTTGTTAAATTAAGATTTAACAAAATTTTTTATTGTAAAATTTATTTTTATTGTTACAATTTAGTTAAACAATCTTTGGAATAGGATCTTTTAATGTTGTTTCTTGATTTTTCACAGGTGAGTACATTTTTTGTTCATGATAAACTTAATTCAGTTTATAAATGTTGTAATTCGCTATAAAAAATAAATATCTTGATTTTTCACAGAAACACGCGGTTTTATTCCAATAAATCCTAGACAGAGGAAATATTATCATTATAAAACAACATTATCTGCAAATATTTAAAGGAAATGGAAAAGTTGAGGTTTCAGTTTGCTGTAAAATCGTCGGCAGATGGAAAATCTAATACTTTATGTATTACCTCAATAGGTACACCAAGTGGACAAAATTTTGATATACCATTAGAATACCAACCTGTAAATCTACATCAAGCTATAGTAAGTACTACAAACTTTGCAGAGGTAAAGAAGTCACTAAATAAAAGACACTAAACAAGAAAAATTACAAATTAAAGATTAGAACTCCCGGGTTCGATTACCGGTCGGGTCATTATGGAAAAACTTTTTCTGATTGTCCCGTGTCTTGGATGTTTATCTATATATGTATTTGATATAAAATATAGTATCGTTGAGTTAGTACTGAACAATTGATATGGACAAATCGTATAGATTCAATCCAAGTTCGACACTTGTGTTATGGGATACTAACTCAACGACACTACATTATGACATATATATGTAAATAAACAACAATCGACCAAGACACATGTCAATCTGAAAAAGATCATTTTCCACGTTGATCTGATCGGGATTCGAACCCGCGACCTCCAGTGTAGCAGTTCGACGTGATGACTATAGGCCACGAAGGTCGTCATAAAGTATACTAATGTATGGTATATGCTGCGATTGTGTACATATTCAAAAGTAAACATTTATTGACCACAAACAAGAAAATTTTAATTCATATTTTGCGTTGATCAAATCACTAAATATCCTCACAACTATCGATTCCAATTGTGTGTATACAATCTCGTGAAGTAAATTTTATGTTAGGTACCTGGAAGTCCCCGCCCATGGTGTGGGTCTTGCCGGAGCCGGTTTGACCGTACGCGAAACAAGTCGCCATCCCGCCCTCGAAGATCGTCGCTACTAATGGCTTGGCCGTGTATCTGTTACAAGTAGAAAATCACAACGTATTTTCAATCACAGAATCATGAAATAAAATACGCACTAAAATAAAAACATGTCTATTCCCGAGCGAAGCCCGGACACGCCGCTAGTTGATAATAAATTATCATAGATTTCAACCATGATAGTAAAAAGTTTGACGTCAATCCTCTTCGTCAACTTTATTGCCTATCAGCTGTCAAGGCCTTTCATCCCTTCGCCGCGTTGTACGACATTCACGAAAGAATATGCAGTGGTCCGATTTTAGGACAAGAACCACATGCAACTCATAAATATACCATTATTCTACAAAGAGTAAAGCAAAATTGATAAGTTTCTCACGATTTCTCACTAAATAAAATATTATATTTTTATGTTTATAGTATTTTTTATATTATAATATCGATGCAGAAATCGTCGAAGCTAAAACTCATCAAGGAATTTTGTACGGTCCATTTTATTCTTAGATTTTCACCAGGTCTATTATCGAGAAACGTCAAATAACAGTTGAGAAACACTGACTTGTAGGCAACGTATTGGAGCAGGAGTCATTCTTGGTCTAATATCAGGTCTATTAACAGAGAAACATCAAATAAAAGTTGAGAAACACTGGCTTGTGGACAACTTCATTCGGGAAAAGTCTTTCTGGGGCTATAATCAAGTCTTTGATAGAGAAAAATTTGAGAAATTTGAGAAACACTCACTTGTAAACAACTTCATTGGTGCACGAGTCGTCGAAGGCGTAGTCAAAGCGGAACTTCTGGTTTTCGAGGTACTTCGTGAGGTCCACTTTGTTTTTGGGCTCGTGGACTATCATCAAGTCCTTCGCCGGCACGCTGATTACGTCCACCTGGGAAATATAATTATTTTTTGTTACTTCTCTAATAAAAAAGGCCTTTTTTACAAAGATAAATTTACTCAAGACGTAACATAAGTCAAAGGTCCTTCTGTTAAGCCCTTCTGGCATGATAGGGATCAACACTGTTTGTATCAGTTTCTTTCGGCATTTCTTCTCAGCAGTGGTCCTTCCGAAATGCTAGTAGTTTGTAGCTTTGGTAAATATGATTTAATTTAGAATATGACGTGAAAAATTGCCTGTGAAGGCCTAATTTCTGAATAAATTATTTTACTTTGATTTTGGGCGCTAAATCCTGTTGGCTGGCGCATGTTTATCAACCGATGGTCAATACCATTCTATTCGATATTGCAATGGCAAAAATTCAGTTCTCTAGAAATCAACGTAGTTTCTTAAAAATCCGTTTTCCTCACATTCAAATTCAACAAACATTCAAAAAATTTTTACGTCAAAAATGTACTGAAAATTAAGTCAAATACCTCTTTCTTGACAAGCTCCTTCTTATTGAGCGGCCTCTTGCGCACGCAGACGGTGATCTGGTGGTCCTCCACGGGCTCGTTGCCCGTCAGCGGCCGGAACTCGATGCTGTTCTGGTACTCCCGGATCATGGCCAGGAACTCCCAGTTCGGGTTGCCCGGGTCCATGTTCATTAGGGCTTCCTGGATTTACACACTTGTTATTAATATGTTAAAGAACAAATTCTATGTAACATTGTATGGGTGGTAACTGGACGGTTTTATTTTTTCGTTTGAATCTTTATGAAAATATGTGTAAGTGTAATAAGGCGAATAATATCAAAAATATATATTAATTCCTAGGAGCAAGAAAAGTATGCAGAGATAACATTGAATGAAATCGCAAATCGTGGCAGATTTAGACAAAAATAATTTAAAATTCTTTTTCATATAGTTATTTGACAAATACGTTTTCGTTATTGGACACAATATGTCCGACAATCTATGACGCCACAAGCACAACGCCGAGATAATTCATAACAGCGGAAATAGTTCGCAACACCACGGACAGATGGCGCCGATAGATAGATAGATAGATAGATTGAACAACACTGGATCGCGGTGTTGATATTCTCCAGATTGATGCGGAATCATCGTAGCCGCGGTTTCCAAGGCGTGACAGCAGACTTGGCGGGAATATTTTCACTCTGTGGCGGTCGAAGATATCACCTCGCTCTCGCTCCCAAAAAATAGTGACCTTTTCCTCCTTGAGCTCCGCTTGTCGCTGCCGCCTCTTCTCTCTGTTCTCCTTCAGCCGCTCCACCTCCTTGACGACATTAGACCTCCGCACCGCGCCCGAGGCCACCGCGTGCGGCACCGAGATCGTGCTGGACACGCCCGCCGGCCGCGCGCCTCCCGCCCCCACCGGGGGGTTGAACTGCAATAGGGGTAACATTATATTACTTTACAAACTAAAATAATATAAATTATAATTTTATTTGCAAAAAACCCAACAAGGAAGCCATTTTCTCTTTATAATCAATGCCACTCTGGCGACTACCGCGTGTATACGTTAGATTTCGTCGTGAAATAAGGATTTACTCTAATTGACTGACTCTTATTCAGGCTATTGAAACTTGACGAACAAAATTATTTTCATGGCACATTGGTAATGAAAATTAGACTTAAATGTGTTGACATAACGATTTTCATTAGCTAATTTTGATACCTAATTTTATTAGTTGATCTCAGTCGATAATGTAATATATAGATTGATACCGGTAGAGGCCAAATGCAAAGGGTCTCGCTCTTTGTGGAAATATGGAGAGGAGTGGCTCACCTATATGATTTGGATAACAATGTATATACTATTCACTATACTAGCAATAGACATGTTAACTTCTAAAATAAAAATACCTTTAGTTTTAAGAAATTTTCGTTTTTTTTTTAATACGATGAAGGGAATATCAACCAGGATAGGAAATATAGGACCTCTTTTACATTGTGCAGTCGCCTCTGCATGTGCGGCACGTAAGGCGATTGACCTTGACCTTGGTTGACAGAAGCCGCGCTCGGCGTGCTGCCCGACCGAGAGCGGCCGCCAGATGTCGGCGCCTGTTGTGGATAGAGCGGGACAGGATGAGATGGTAACGAGGGAAAAGGAAAATAGGATAGGGCAGGGTCTTCCCTAGGATAATCAGAAAGCTTTATTTGATTTGAAGATTTCTAACTAAATAATTGAACAATACATTAAGAAACTTTGTACTTAGTTTCCCATCTATAAGTTTTATATTTTTTGTTATTTACAACATAAATAAATAAATAAAAACAATCTATTTCTTCTTGCTTTGTTGTAACATAAAAACATTTCTTTGCACTCTAGATGATTGAACAGCCTGCTGTGCTTTGGACAAAAACTCGCAAAAAAATTCGCAGATGGTAAAATGGCTGTATAATGTACCAGTAGTGGGTCACTAAAAGTTGACGATAATGCCCACAAAGTAATTTGAAACTGTCGGTGACTTTTTTGAAGTGAACACTTCTTTAGCGACGTTATGTACTTTTTGTGATGGGTACAAAATGTTAAACTCGCGTCAGGACACGTGACCCTGATCGAAAATTCGTAAGATATAAAAAATGCACAACGTTAATATTCAAGTTTTCATTTCTGCCGGCACTCCCGGAGTGCAACCCGGTTTTTTTTTATTTGAAAAATTTGACTTCGAAACATACTGGTGAAAAGTTCATAATCCTTACACGTATCTTCACCACAAAACAAATAATTTATGATTCTTAACAAATTGAGTCCGTTGCCAAAACAGACATTTCCGAAATTGGTGATGTCAGTCAGTTAACGGTTTATCAAAAGGTTTATCTGATTCGCGGCATCCCACGTTTTATTGAAAGCCTTTGAGAGACTAATAAAACGCTATTCAACTAAATGATTCACGCTATTTGGGCGCGATCTTTTGATCTCGAGCAATCGTTCAATACCAACAGTAGTTAATTAACTTGAACATTTTAATGTAGACCGTGGTGATAGTGAATATTTGGACTTAAAAATACCTCCTCATGCTCATAATGAATTAGTCTTAGGTTTCTCATCAGTAGTGTCACTTATTCTCAAAGTGACATTAGCTCTGTGCAGCCATGACTATTTGGACTGCAAACGAACCCCGTTGGTCCTAGTTTCTCATGTGCAAATGATATGTTGTCTTAGGTTTCTCACTCATTGGAAAGCTAAATTTGCAAACGGTTAAGTTTTAACAGTATATTGAATAAATGAACTCTTTATTTTAAATTACACTATAATAAATATACAAAATATAGCCAAAGTCTTGGTCTTATCGCTAAATCACGCAATTCGAACGAATTTCCATGCAACAGAATTTATAAATGTATTTACTGATATATACCAAAAGTAGTATATCTACCGAAAAACTGATCAGAGGACTTCCTTTCCACATTCCACAGACCTAGGTGGTTCATTATCTCACCTGCTGTGTGACCCTGGAGTTAGGCTGTGGCTGCTGCGGCTGCGGGGGCGGCACGTTCTCCGCGCCCCGACGCCCCGTTGTGTCCCCGCCATGCCCGTTTGTGTAGCCCCCGCCCGCATTCGACAACCGCATTTGGTTGTTGCGGGTGACGCGAGATGGCGCTGCAACATTATTTTCAAAACTTCAAATTCAGACACAATTACGACCAAAGTGTACAGTCGAAGGCAGATAAACCTGACTCCTTTATGGTAACAAATTAGTAAGGTGGAGCGGTCAGGTATATCTTTCCCCAACTGTACTGTTTATCATTATGCAATAGTAAAATTTAAAATAAACTTTTCCTTAAGTGTTGATGTCTCTTGCTATCTGGACTTGTTAATAATAGAGACAGCAAGAACTGAAAAACAACTAAAAAGCATACAATCCGCTGCTAATGTTTCAAGTCGTGATTCATACGATGTAACAACTGTAGCTAATTTCAAGAAAGAAGCACACAACGAATAAGCAAAATAAATGATATCAAATACAAAGCCATAATCATGAATAGTATATGTGTATAGTTGTAACCTAGAACATCAAGTTCTAGGTTACAAATGTACAAAAAGATTTCCCCGTTTTGCGTTTTGGTCACGCCTACTCACGGTTACACGGTGCATTTTACCGGACCTAAACAAAAGCAAATCAAACGAAAAGCCAAATTAGATAGTGCAAGTAAAAACAACAATCTTGTTCTTACGTGACTTCTGATCATTTTCGTCTAGTTCTATTTCCTCTTCCGTATCTTTGGGTGTCTCTGGGTTTCCGAAGGCATCCACAGGAGTGTCGCCTTCAGAGGAATCTGCCACGCGTCTCCTACATCGGAGCCACGAGCAACACATATTTGGCAACTTTCAGTCTCTCATTTTTTTTTTTAATATTGCTCCTCTATTCAAATTCAAGTTCTATTTTTGAATCAAAATTGCTTCTTTTTATTTTAGTATGTTTTTTTACATAAATTGTCTAACGAGTAATGTGCTCTCGGGACAGAAAGATTGTTCGAAGTGGCTGCAATCTGCGTTGGCGCAAGGCAATCCTGCGCCTGCGCCGGCCGCCATATTAGGATCTCTTTCCGCACTCAAGGCAATGAACCGTGACGCACGCGCACCGATTACGGCAGTGCACGAAGGTGAAATTGCACTGGCTCGTTCGTTACTCAAAAACAAACTGTATGTACAATTACACGAGTCATCTAGAATGAACTTGACATAACACTACAATACGTCTATTTATGGCTTGTAAACTCCATCACTACGGTGGCCGTGCAGATTTGACGTTGCTAGCCACGCAATTAGATGAGAAATGGAGCATAACACACGATTGAAAATTTGACCAAAATATGTTTTGGCAGTATGGTCAGAAACGTGAAATGCATTCAATACTGGATGCTGTGTCCGTTACCCAACCGCGCCTTAATAATAAAGTTTATCCTGTATGAATGGTAGACACAAATATTGTTATATCACGTGGGACGCCACCAAAATCATAACATTATGACTGGGCGTAGCCATAGACTAAACGCACTGAAACACCAGCGTACTCCACCGCAGAGACTTTCACGAGCAACCACAAACAACAATGGCAATAAGTAAAAACATTTACTACATTAATATGATATCACAATAACTAGTTAGATGGAGAGACAACGACAAAACCTCGTCAGCCAACCGCTGTGCTTACAATGTATCAGAAACGTTCGAGGATCCATTACAGAATTGATCGGAGAAACAAGTAAATTGGTAATAATGGGTGACACGGTGCTTTGTACCCGTCGCCGGCGACGTGTTGAAAAATTTAGCGTGTGACGTCAAGACGTGGAAAAATCGATGCTTTTCCGAGGAACTTGGCAATGGTAACGGTAAAAATCGATGCTAATAACTCTTAAATTACGAATTAATATTTGACGAAGCAGTCTATATAAAATTAAACCGACAATTTTAGAAATCACTGAAGCGGTGGTGGTGTAATGGTTCAGACGCCCGCCTGTGGATCGAAATGTCTCAGGTTCGAATCCTACTCGTTCCACATGAGTTTGTATACCAATCTGACTCATGTATAATAAGTTTTCATTGACCACCACTTGCTTCCGGTGAAGGAAAACATCGTGAGAAAACCTGCACCGGTTGATTATTATTAACTTGTGTGTGAAATGAAGAAGGCAATGGCAAACCACTCCATTAATAATGCCAAGAAAGTTGTTGTGTGTGTTTCGTTCCACGTAATGACCACGACCCTCAGCCATGAGGAATACGACTATGAAGAAGACTACGATTAAGCTACTCTTGCGAAAATACTGAAATAAAAGAAAATAATTTTAAAATTGAACTTAAGGATGATGCCGCATGAGTTTATCTCAACTGATCATCAAGGTTGCTATATTCAGAATAATTCGGAGACCTTATTTGGCAACCATGAGCAACTACTAACTGCTAGCCTATTTTTAGTCAAGATTTGTCATTTCGTGTACTAGCAATAAAAAATAACTTTATATTTTCTCTATCGTCATCATCCTATCCGAAAAAGACCGGAGGCTGCTAACATAAATCAAGAAACTGCTTGTCCGCACCTCGAAATAAAACCCACGGCAATATGTGGAACAGATCAGCAAATAACAATTCGGCCACGTTGTTGTTAGCGACTGTAACGCCACGTCTTGCTGTACTTATTTCTTGGTGCGGACTCTGCCTTCAAATGCTTGTTGAGAGATCAATTCTGATTCACGAATGTTATGGCCATTTTTTCTTGTAACAATTTTCTCATTCTATCAGTACATTTTATCAACATTCATAAATATGTAACATCTTCATAAATATTTGCCGAAGACCAAGTGTCGAACGATCGGATACATATGTCTATTTTACAAAAATTCGCGATCGCGAATGTAATGTGACATGGCGACTGTGCGAAAACCACCGTTGCTATGACAATGCCAATGTGTTTTCAATACTGCGGTGTGGTGACCTCATAGACTTAGACATGGCAAAATTATACAGTAACAACAAGCCGTGATCATGAGATACAATAAGAAAAAACATTGGGAGCATAGAGAAAACAAATTATTGGTGAGAACTGAATCCGGCGAATACACACATGACGTCCATGTATCAAAACCCAAGGAATTCTTTAAATATATGATACGAAATAAATTTGTTACGGGAAGAGTGGTGGTAGAAGCCATATAATTATGATAAGCGCAACAATTACCAAGAACTATTAAGTGATATTTGACAATATTTTGTAATTTATTCTGTTCTTTCGTGTGAAAACCTTTAATACTGTATTATTAAGATTTCCTTGAACTTAATGCTAATACAGTCAGAGCAACTTATAACAACAAAAGTGCATTAGTTTACCGCCCCCTCTATGTTCAGTCAACATTTCATTCAATGCAATTATGAAAATGTCATAACATACCAATTTATTTGCAGTTTTTAGCATAATTAACATTTCATGCAGAGGAAAGGCACGCATAGTACAAATTAAATGCGACATCGATTCTGCACGTCTGGCAGTTTTTTATTCACGCCCTCAATCAATCTTGACGAATTTAATTTTTTACACGAAATTAAACAATCAAA
The DNA here is from genome assembly GCF_027563975.2 of Plodia interpunctella. Classification (NCBI taxonomy): domain Eukaryota; kingdom Metazoa; phylum Arthropoda; class Insecta; order Lepidoptera; family Pyralidae; genus Plodia; species Plodia interpunctella. The sequence goes on from NC_071295.1 coordinate 1,284,491, forward strand.
AGATCAGAAGAAATCAGAAAGTAAGTGCTAATTATGATGACAAAGTCGAAGACAACAGTCTCAACAAACGAAAGAAAAAACACAAAGAAACATCTTTGAAATTTCTTAGTCAAAATAGATTAGCAGCACAATGCTGTTTGTTGACATAACATCCAAGCCAAGTCCGGACCAACACTGCGTAGGCTTGTGCATCCTATTCCCAAGCTTTGTTATGTTATGACTCATTTGTGTCCGCTCGTGACCTATCTTTAATCACAAACGATCATTTTTATATAACACTCTCTTTGTGTCTTCAACTATGCAAATCATCTTTGTAGCTCTCTGTTATCTTGCGTTTTCCCGGTTGCTTCCTGCTGCTTTTTCGCCTCCACTTCGTACGGTCGTCGGCATCCCCACCGTCAGACTGTTAGCACGCATAACATTCTTGACGAAAGCAAGCCCTTCTTGGGTTTGTATTATCGTACATAGCCAGACATTTATTCCGTACGTAATCAAAAAAATCATCTTTATAACTCTACCTATGCTATTGATATCGACAAAAAGTATGAATTTTGGCAAAAATCAAAAACAACAAATTTTGATAAAGCCCAAAGCGTAGATTCAGTGTCAAAAATCACACTACCGATAACGATAGTGGCAGAGCTATGTCTAACAATAAAACTCAATTGTTTTTTTTTTTTTGTAAATTGACGATAAAAATGTCTGTCATCTGTCTAATTTTTAATGAAACTTATGGCGAAGATCTACACGTCAATTTTTTTACCTCATTACCATGCCAACTCTGGCTACACAACCGACTTCCTCGCCGTAAGTGGGCATTTCCTCGTTCCTGCTACTGATCTATTGCAGATTCTAACGCCAGGTCGCGCGATCTCTAATCCACTGTATTACACGCTAATTGAGTTCCGGTTTCCATTTTACGACATAGTATTTGAAGTTTTGCTCATTAGGCAAATGGACATAACTATAAGTACACTTATACTACTACTATAAGACTTAGAACCCTAAGAGACAGGAGTTTTCTGTGCCTTGAGTACCCTATGCAATTTTAACGAGAAAGAATAAGTTTCATAAAGAAAACGAGTTTTTAGGAATAATTCATAAGTAATCCAATTCTCATGACCATTAAAATCAAATTGGCATTGCCCGTTACATTTTATATGACATAATGTCCTCAGAAATCACCTTAATAGTCGACCATGACCTACGGCTTGAAATGCCAAGTCACCAACAAAAAAAAATATCAGGTTAAAAATATCTGAAACTATTTTTAAATGGAAAACGGATTCGTACAACTAAACAACCTCAACCTAAATTAAAATCTTCAACTAGAGTAATAATTTGCAATATTCAATACATATAAAGGAAATACTCGCTCATTTACGCATCCTAGGACAGAATTTTGGTAATATTCAGGAGGGAAAATAAAACCAATTGAACTCGCAATCTCTGCCCCCGGTAAGGGAGGGTTTGGCGGGAAATCCTATTGCGCAGTCAATTCCCGGAATTATGGTGATATTTTCAGCCTTTGAGGTGGATATTGGCTAGAATTAGTTTATCTTTCTGTTATAAAAGATTCTAAGATGTGTAACAAAATTTGTTATGAATGGTATGAACGGTAGCCAGACTAAAATGTGTGCTGACTGCTAGTTGTCAGATAGGGATGCAGTGTAGTCATGGTAATGAAATGACAACATGTACTTTTTTCTACAAATGTCTCCAAATCCCTATATGCCGTCCTTTAATATCAAGGGTCTGTTAGACAATTAACAAAAAAAAAATCTAAATTCTTTACATTTCTTTTACCACATCTCCCTAATAGTTAAGGACTGTTTCATAAAAAAATTAAATCCGACATGCCAGCTACCGTAGGATCTAATTTTCCTACCCTTATGACCCTAAAGATGGGAAATAATGAAGATGGAGCGACGCGAATCGCAACACAAAGTAATGAGCACGCAAATCTGATTGAGCCGCCTACGCCCACCATCCAAAGCAATAGAGATCATCATCACGAGTGACTACATTATACATTATGTAATAAATCTAGCAAGTGGGTAATTGAATTTAATGATAAAGCAAAAGTTACACTAAGTCAAGAGAAAACTTTGAATATATAGGCAAAACTAAGAATGTCAACAGGAATTACTTCCAATAATAATAATAACAAGAGTAAGAAGTAAGTTCAGAACAATATTCTGGTTTTGTACATGATGATCATTTAAATCACTTGAATGAAGAAAACTTTGAATATATAGGCAAAACTACGAATGTCAACAGGAATTACTTCCAATAATAATAATAATAATAAGCCCGCAGGGCAGCTTGTGGCGAGCTGTTGAGGAGTAGCGACCCCACGGACCTGAGTGCTCCCAGGGGAGGCCCCTGTTCCTCACCTCCGCCTTCCTTCCCCAAGGTCGGAGTAGAAACCGAGAGGTAACAGGACCCCTACCTCTGGCTTGCCTTCATCGGCCGGCCAGAGTGGAGTCGCGAGAGCTATATGCTCGAAGGGTGGAAGTGTAAAATGTCATAACGCCGGGGGCGTCTGACTGGATCACCATGATTTCGCGCCCCGCAGACTCACCTCTCTACACCCTTAGCCGCCCACGCCAATGTTGCCCCTTTGTCGCCAATCACGGCGACTGATTTGAGGGGCCCATCCAGTGAGCGGCGAGTCACCACCTGCCACTGAATAGTCAGTTATCATGATTATGGCAGGTGACCGAACTCTTTGCAATAGCCCATTCTCAGTCCATCCAAATTTCATTATATAGACCAGTATTTCTTTCCATTATTCTGCAATAGTTCACACTCCCGCCGAGACCTGCTCATGGGCATATCATTTCATTGGTATATCCGGGAGCGGGTCTTGGCGGGAGACCTACACAACATCAACATTCTCCAAAGGGCCTCTACGTGTTGGATCCATATCCCCACGCAAGCCTCTCAAAGGACCGGACTTAGTGCCGTGAATCCCAAAAGGAGATACAAATAATAATAATAAGAGTAAGAAGTAAGTTCAGAACAATATTCTGGTTTTGTACATGATGATCATTCAAATCACTTGAATGAAGATATAGTCTCAGTCTCGTTTCATCTTTCAAGGAAATCTGAATGACATGGAAGTTTTTATATAGACTCAGATCATCAGTTATAAAGACAAGGAACGACGATCAAGAAAAAGTTGAAATAGTGGAAAGAGATAATAAAATCGAGTTCGCTGAAGCGATCGGTCATTAGCCAACGCCTACACCTCGACTTGACTGAATCAGCGGGAGCGTTATCCTTACATTACAAAACATTTATTTGAATGTTATTCCACGTAGGTGACTGACCAATGAACTGGCAGATCACGAGGCGGATGGATGATCTATAGAAATAGAGGGAAACTCTAAGGTGGTACCTGAAACATACAGGGAAAGTCTTCAAAACAGTATAACCTGATGGACATTTATAAACTCAGTAATATGTTAAACACTCAAAACAATTTATTAAATATTTCCTGTAGGTCAACCGATCGTCGTGATAACATTTGCTACAACATGTTTAATGCGATATTATTTAGTAAATTGAACACCTACGACTGCTGAAAAATAGTAATCAAATTTCCAGACTGATCAAGCAACTCTATAAAAAAGCTTTTCAAATCCACAATAAAGCCTAGAAATCCATTTATTTCTTTCAAGGTCGTTATTAGAAGCTAGTGAACGAGCAAAGAAAAGGCTACATCATATTTACTAAATGATTCTGACTTTCCGCAATAGAAACTTTCCCGTCAGAACTATCAGTATGCGACAATGGCAGAAAAATTCAATTCCCCGGGGCTGGAGAAATCATCGCACACAGAAAATTGGACATGACACCTTGCAATAAGATCCAAATCGGCTTGAACATCGCACCAGACAGACAAGGGGGTTGAACTTACGGCCTACCGGTCGGTTATTCCGCCTTGGCGGCTGCAAATGCGTCTGGGCGCATCTCTCGTACAACACTGGCATTATAGAAATCCTTTGTTTTTATCTATAGATTAACGTAAAGGTCGGGTTCACAGCACTATTGTGTGTAATCCATTGGTAGATTTGAATTTAGAACACCCGGGTACCAGCCAGTGTTGTGGTACACTGCCGCGCGCACACTGTCCGCGCGCGAATGCCAGCCTACACTTATAGCGGGCGATGTAACTAACGGAGCAGGCTGACCGCCCCATGTAAAATTCACACAACCCCAAAACACCACACGCCATCATATGTCTTGTTATGATAGAAATATTGCCGTACAAGTGAACCCTATTTACATTATTAAATTATTAAACGAAAATGCATACAACGCTATACGTCCGTATATGGATAGAAGGAATACTGACTGAAACGAGACATTTTTTTGTCGATTCACTTGAGAAATTTTCACAATCGCTCCAATCTATAAAAGGGAATCGGTTTACGATTTATTTGTCATGTTTAACAATATAATTTTGAGCTAATTCATTATGGTTAAGTAAACACGAAAGTTCCGTTATTAACAAATGTGTCAAACCGACCATTCTGCTTTTAAAGCAACTTGATTCACTTGATATCCTTTTGAAGAGCACTCAAGATTTTTCCATACTTGAAAGGATGAGATCTCAGACATTCTTTGTTGTATATCTGTTTCTTTGACATTAATAATTGTTTTACTCTTAAGGAACAAAAGACTATTATTTCAAGATTATGAATTTTAAATCTTAAATCCACCAATAAGCCGAAGTGTCGCGTTCCTTGGCTCTGTCTCATCGTAAAGTGTAAAGAGAAATCATATTGTAGATGTACCTAAGTATATACTGTCTTCAAAGATTAAAATTATTGTTTTCATACAAAGCGATCGATATCATGAGAATGGTCATACACCATCGAAGTGTCAGTGACAGCGGAGCGTAACCAACATTAGCTTTTTAATGACAGAATGTCACGATATATAACACTAAATATATATGCAAAACGATATTCAGTCTGCTTTGGCTGTGATTCACTAATAGTTTAGCTTAAGGGATCACAATGTTTTTCCTTCCTTAGTAATCACTCTATCTAATGGTGAAAACCGTACAAAAATCCATATAGTACTTTTTAAATTTATCGCACTCATACAGACAGATGCGACATTACATTTGCCGGTTGCATGTTTCAACAGAACATTGCTCTCACCATAGTGGGTACTTTAGTGCTATGTCGCGGTATAACTAAATAATGTTTGTGGGAAATAACAGGTTTCTTACCATGTGGTATATGCTCGAAATTACTTTGATCGATTTAATTGTTTCGTATTGGACTCCTATTTCATTGATTGTTCACATAACATAATTTGCAGAAACTAGCATAAAAAATTCGACTTCGGGAAAATATTTACTAAAAACTTTTTTAATTCCCGCCTTTATAAAGTCGTAAAAATACCTACAATATTTCACCCACCAATTCTAATCTAACCCATGCATAAAACTATGAAAAGCTTCTAAACTCCACAACCCACAACTTTTAACGCTCAAAATGTATAATATAATCGAAACTATCTCCTAGGTAATAAATCAAAAAACTATTATTACACGTGTATTTACCGGATCCGGATACACAATTTGGTTCAGGAGCGGCCTTCACAAGAACGCAATGTCAAGACCGAATTAGCATTCGACCGTGACCCCGAGTGTCCACTACATTTGAATACAGAACAGCCATTCCTCACGAAATCTCAGCCACCATCGCGATAATCCTACTACTACCAGGGGCGAAGCTAGTATTAAATATTAATACTGGCTGATTTGTATGGGAGAAAATAAAGTTATGAATAAATGAAGGAAGTGAAAGACTACGTTTTTAAATAAAGCACGTGTTTGCATACTGGGTTATCTTCGTTGGTAAACCACGTTCCTATATTTAAAAAAAATTCAAAAATTCAAAATTTCTTTTTTTTTTTTCTCCACAATTTAAACATAATACAAACTTTTAGTATAAGTTACATTGTTTAACTTATTTTAAGATTGTGAGAGACTGATGTCTGAACTAAGCAGAGCTATATATATATATATATATATATATATATATATATATATATATATATATATATATATATATATATATATATATATATATATACTTTGCGGTCCGGTAAATGTGTCTTTAGAGGTCTCAGGTGTCTTAGACTCTCATTGTATCTTAATGTCCGTCAGGTAATAGTAAGTTATTGAGAATGATTTTTATCAGACTCCGTCAATGGATTAGTAGCAATCACGTCCGATGCCGATTTAGACTTGAATGAAATGACAACACTGTTTAGGAAAGAAAGACGACCTGCAGACATTTTGTCCAAATGGAATAAACTTTAAACAAGCTTAAACTTGATTGATTGCTTGATATCGAAGCTCCTCGGGTGAGGCTTAACTTCTATTAACACGCATGGCTTATTCAGCAGTTTCGCTAAAATTTGATCGATAGATAATGTGGCTAATGAAATTCCATCAGCTTAAAAGTAAGTTTGTGATAAGCGATCGACCCAAATTAATTTCTTCCATTCCATCCTAGTAGTGGAGATTCTCGCCAAACGGGAAATTAAGCATCGAAGGATACAGTAAAATTTTGACATTAAAATCCGGAATCGTTTGATTATATCTGCAGATGAGGACAAAATTTCCATCCAGAAAACACAGATCCAGATAACAAATTACACGTCTGATGTATGAATTATTATTTAATTGAAATAGTTCAATAAAAGATCAGACTTGCAATCTACAATGTTGACGGAGGTGATGAAACGCAACCGCTGCCAAATTAGAGTTACACAACTGATTGACGCAACCGAGAAATGCGGGCAACACGCAAACGTAGCGGAAATGAACCGAGATACTAGGTGACTGTAGCCAGCATTGCTGTCACTAGAGATAGAGTAAGGATTTAAATAAATTAATAAAAATCTAATGAATCAGTAACAAAACAACTTAACATGTAATAAATCGGGAATAGGAACACAAAGTAGTTCAAGTGAAACTAAAATTAAGACAATAAGTGGACATACAGAGAAAAAAGGAAGTCGAATATCAATATTTAAATAAATATACTAATAGAAATAATTTAATAGAAACGATCAGATTTTATGTTCATTGGTGGTTTAAAAGTTATTAATGGAATTTGGATGTAGAGATTTCTGAACCGGATAAACTTGGAAATAATGTTTTTCTGGTTGATACATAAAAGTAACGTGTCTCAATGCTTATTTCAAGAAGTAGAAAATAATGACTATTATGAGGCAGCTGCAATGTTCGTGAGAAACTGTTGTTGGCTTAAGCGAGGAAGTAGGCATTATCTTCAATAACCATAATAACATAGCATAAGGACGTAACGTTGATGGGTAAAAATCATCAAAAGGCCTAGTCAAAAATATTCCAAGTTGATAAGGTAAGAGAATTGTTAAAAATATGTATAATTCAAATATATATATTTAGGCTCATTATATATGTTAATTCATAGACTGTAACAATGCAGCTGGATAATTATACGAAGATTTGAAGTTGGTTGGATAATCAATTTTTAAAAAGTATGAGATTAAAAACAAACTTAATCATCATAAAAAACTAAAATCATCATCACAAACAAGTAGTTTATCAAGTTGTGACGTCACTTTTACCTGGTCATATAGTATGAAGCGTTTGGACGAGTCCAAGATTTTATTTTTGTCATATCTTTGAAAGCATTATCATTATCACAGTATTTTTTTCACTGGTGTTTCTATCAATATAAAGGTGTTCGAGTAGTCATCAAAGCCAAAATTTATCAACAAGCCTATCCCAATGTAATCGAAAAAAAAGGAAAAGATAATTAGAAGCCAAAATTAGAATCCATATCGTCACAATGAAAAAACACGACAAGACTGACAAGGACAACCGCTAACCGCTAAACAAACACTATGGTTCACACGAACGTTTAATTGCAGGAATTCAGGTGACACGATTGTCGGGTCGTCCACCTCGGGACCGAAGGAAGATAGATATTTTGATCTTCGAAAATGAATACCTCTATCCTTTGACCGCTAATTAACTAGGAGTGAATTCGCAAAATCTACGTTCTATTAATCTAAAATTATTACTTGCTAATATTAGATCAGTCATAAGAATTTCTGGTCTCGGAAATGTTATCACTCATGACCTACCGCAATTAAATCTGTGTTGTTTCTGCACTTTAGTTATTTGAGAGTATCACGGAGGATGCTTGACACCAGCCCACATTATCAATGAATAAAAAAGGTGCCGTTGCCGCTTCTCATTTTTGTCATGATTCTTTATAATCAAATGTTGACACTGATCAATCAAGCATTTCAACAGATTTATAACACTGATCTAATGCCGAGACAGCGATCAGTGCAATGACCGATGCAGGTTAAGTTAGAGAGTATCTTCATAATAAATAAACTATTAAGTTTTATAGTGTTGGTGGTTTTAGAGTGAAAACAAACATCGATATTTCATTATTGATTATTAAGTAATAAAAATAGTAACAAACTCGTTAAGTTTAACCGTTTCGAATACCGAGAACTTAACTTTACTTGTAACAATATTTATTGATCAGTCATTAATTAAATACAGTTAGTTTTTAGTATTGACAAAGGAAATGGATCCCTGAGTTATCCACAAGGATCTTTAAATGATAAGTTCTTCAAACAATAAACTAATTTTGCACCCATTCACCTGTTCAACGTAATGACCCGAGACCGTTGACCCGATGCTACCGTTTTCTGAACTATGTCCATCTTTCTCCATCACTAAGCTGAAGAAACGAGACAGACTTAGGGTTGGTGAATCATCGCGTGTTGGAAATAATGTTAGAGTGCCCCCGTTTGCATTTATCAATATTCGGGGCTAGCATTTCGATGGATCCAAGTCACATGTGGAATGAAATTACTATCTCGTTCGCATCGTGGAAATTAATGAAATATAGAAGTTAATAATATGTAATCCTTGATAGTTCTTCCTGTTACTACAAGGGAATTTTCGTTTTTAACTTAGGTTAATAAAATTTTGATAGTGGCCATGAATTTATTTGCTACCAAGGAGTTTTACCTACCTTCTCATGAAAAAAGTTTATTTGCATGCTCCATTTCTAGTAAGTACATAGTTTTGATTGATGTTTCCAAAGAAGATTTATCTGTCTTCATTCGAAACTAGTTTCCGAAAGAGAATTATGTATCTTTATTGGAAACCCGGTTTCTAAAAAAGAAAAATATATCTGGTTAGGAAACCAGTTTCCAAAGGACAGTTTCCAATGTGGCCGAAGGGAAGAATCTAACCAACCCAAATATCACGAATCTCTTCATGATTCTTCGCAATAGTAATTAAGACAACTATCAATAAGACTAAGACACAAAAAAATCAATAATAAAATAGTTAATAATCTTTTTAGACGTTATATTACTACTTTGCATATAACGTCGGTAGAAATCTACACGACAACGGATATTTTAGCCTTTGTTGTTTATTTTTAAATAACACAAAACATATCAAACATCTAATGAATCACGAACAGAAAGGTAAACAAAGGGAAATTGTATGCTTCTTATAATGCAATACAGCTCAAGATTCTATTAAATACTACATTGTTTATTTAGATTTTATATGTAATTTAAACTCTCTAAGACTAAAGAACTTTGAGCATGAACACCTCTTTTAACCCCGTGCTTCACCCAATTGGCGATCCCAGGTGAACAGGTGGTGATCCCACTTCTTTTGTATAGGTATACCATACAATGGAGCAGAGTGTTCAACCCATTCGGATCAAATCAAAATGTTGATGATCCACGCACCATTTATCTTACAAAGATTGACTAAAAATTGACTCACCTTTCGTCGCCACAGGAATCGATTGCCGCGTCATGTCCTAAAACGGAAAACTCAATGTTAAAAATCAAAAAATCACAATCACGAGATGCAAAATAATACATCAAGCGGGAGATGTAAGTACACAACTATTTACAGAAGTCTTAGAAGCCCGAGGGTGCGAAAGAGATAGATTGTTTTCAACAGAGGTGACTAATCCAGAAGTGTTGGCACAACTGTGTTCACCGGGACACCGGAAATTATTACGGCTGTATAGAAAATTGTCACGCGTCCTAACCTAATGCCCGCATTAGAAAATGTCCCGATTTGGGGTTTAGAAAATCATTCAATAAACGAATGCGGGTTATGTATTGTTATATCTGTTTTGTTACGTAAACTTTGTAGTGTAGTTTGTATTAATATTGTGGTATTAGGTGGTTATAATATAGGAAATTGTTCCGTTTTCATATTATATTCTTCCTTGTACAACCACAAAGTAATTATTGCTAAAGTACTATTTTTTTAAACACAGTAACATAGTAGTAGCATTAAACTTGTCAAAATAAACTGGAAAAAAATGACAAAAATCACACACGCGAAAAGAAAACACGACATCAATAACATTAAAACTAGAACAGAGTAAACGAAATATTACTACTGTATTATATAATATACAAAAACACAAAGCTATAAAAACATTCTTGAAAAAAAAAACAAACATAGGGTTCAAAGCCCTCTGGCATGGTATGTGTTATTTTCTACTAGAACTTGATACCCAAGATAATGGCGGGAACTCACGTGACGGCAAATAATTGCACTATCACTTCCATTTGAAGCGAAATGGACTTTAATTGCAATTATGTTTACTTCTTATGAGTAATTGCTTGTTGCAGATTTTCTATCACTGAATCCACGATGAATGGATGATCTACGGAAGAATGAAATCGCAAGAGGCATGTTTTGTTGTAACCTAACCATTTTTGGCATGTTAATTTACGAATAACTTTTTTAAACGATCGCCAGTCCAATAATAAATTAATGTTATTACATCGCCTAATACCCATGACCGTGACTATGACCTGTATACACGCAAAATGACTGAATTAAAATGCCATTTTAGCGGCAATTACTGTCCAGCACATTCCGTTATCAGAGATATTAGATGGCTTTATAGATGCAATTTATATCATTTGCATGCTAATTGTTAATATGAATATTATATCTCGTAAAGTCTATAAAATTAAAATGAAGCTATCTTGGAACAATGACATTATAATCATAATACATATAAAAATAATACATAGGTACGTACGTTAATGTATTGGAGAAGAGACAGATACCATTTAATATTTACAGACAATTTCGTTTCTGGTTTCTCAAGTTACACGAATTCATAAGGGAGATTTTTCCCATTTAAATTAGAATAAAACTCGTTATCATAAATCGTAACACTGATGCAAATGAGACTCAACAAAAACAAGCACAAGACTACATCAATAAATAACATAGAAAAACTACTTCCTTTAAAAACGGATAGACCGTAATTTATAACCGGTATTACTAAAAACTTGATCTCAGTCATAAAACTGTATTTAGAATAACTTGAAATTAGATATCCTGTGATCTGAAGTTATTCAAGAAATTCTATATAATTCAAGACACAAGCAAACACTGACTTACTAGTACCATTTTGGGAACCATTTCGACGTACTTTCGTGCCCCTATTTGGATAGATTTAGAACATTTAAATTATTGTCTTCTGAATTAAAAGCATATACCAGATTCATAGTTACTGGAACCTATTGCCCTAGTTGGGATCGCACTCGTTAGCCATGCAAATGGGCCTAGAACTGATTATATCGCTTCTTTTAGATAAGCAATGAACTAGGTTGATTGTGCAAATTTATTCATAGGAACATCGTGCACTTGCAAATTACTTGCATTACGTTGCCGACCTTTTAAATATTCAGGAGGATTAAATACTAACCAAAGAGCATACATGGTATGCTAATTCTCTTGCCTCACAGATCTGCCGAAAGGACCTAATAGTGATCCTTGGGGTATACCAATAAATTAAACATCATATATACTGATACATATTCTAACCTGTCCCGAGAAATCTACTTTAAATTTTTATGGTAACAGATTCCTTATTTCTTATGAATGAATAGGGTTTCAAGTGTTTGACGATTTGACTAAATATTTGACGTTGAAATAATTAAGTCTTGATAAAATCGTAGGCAGATGGGAGATTATAATATAAATAGCCCTATTTTAGGTAAACATAATAAAATCAGGGCATAGTATATAGCTGGCTATAATGAAGTTTCTATGTTAAACAAAGCTCCGTCAATAAAGCTAGTAGATACTAGCTTTATTGACGGAGCTTTGTTTATTCATTCTCACCTCACCAAGCTATTGTTTTCAGAGTCTAGGCAGTTTACGTCAATCTGAAAAGCTTATCGAGAGAAAACTTATGCAAGGCTAAAATATTAGTATGCTATATACTATCAAGGAAGTTAGCTCGTCCCAACATTTTCTAAAGGACCTTCTTCCAGTGAATTCAGAAAGTGCGTCTTTCGAAAAACTTGCCATGTTCGAAAATAGTGAAACTAAGCTTTCTATTTCAAATGGGACATTATGGAACCACCTTTCATTCGGTAGATCTAGTCTAGTTAGATAAATATAACGGTGTAACTGAATTGACTGCCTAACTGTAATTTACAGCAGTCTCTAAATGGCTTCCCGGAATTGCAGTAATCTCTTCCAGGAGACTGGGCTGGGCTCATTCAGGACAATTTAGCTGCTAACGACTGCGGGGCAAAAAGGGACGGAATTTATGTAAAAAAGAATATTCTTCTTTTTTTCTAGTTCAAATCTATATCATATTTTCTATTTTCAAGATGTTTATTTTAAAACTGTTACAAGAAACTAAATTTATAGTATACGACACTTCCATCTTGAAGTAAAAAATATTTGAAGGATTTTCAAAAATTCCGGCATGGTCTAAATAATGTACAATTTATGTATGTTTTTTGTATTGTATGTTTACTTGAAATGTTTGAATATTATCGTTATCAAAAGATGCATACAGGAAAAGTTCATAAAGCGATAGCATCTGAATAACATTATATTGTAATATTGTTGTCAGGACATCGTCTTTCCCTATCTGCTTATTGTAAATTATGATGGTTGAGTACATTTCCTTGTTTTGTGTGTACTTTTATGATGATTGATTTTACCTATTTATTCCTGGTTTATACACACTGTTGATATGATTGTAGTTAAAGATATGTGGAGCACCAAAACAGTGCTACTACAACAAATATTATCTGAATTTCATTTTCTTAACGTTGTCACAAAGAAAAATAACTGTGGAGTAAATAAGAGTAAAATATAAAACTTTATTATTATCTTAATGCTAAGTCAATAAAAAAACAAAGCTATCGGAAAAAATCTTACATTCAAAAATGCAAATCAATAATCTTACAAAGGTGCTATAAAATATATAGTAACACTACATATAAATCTATTGGATTGAGTTTTTGTTTTGTAGAAAGAATTTTCTCAAACAATATTAGCAATTTGGACTTGTCAGAATAGTGCAAAACAATGTCAAACAAGCCGACAGACCTCGGAGACTTGGTGTGCAACACTTAGTACAATGCTTCGTGTCAAATCATTATCGAATTGATATGGGATCCATCGCCTTCTCATTCGCGGTCTCTCTCTGCGCCTACGCTCCTCTGATATAAAGCAGTAAATTGTGCCCATGACGCTCTGGTGGCGACAGACATGTCCAGCCCAAACATACAGCAAACATGGCCAGTCCAACTTGACTTATTTATATTTATTCTATTTACTTTGACAAGTCCAGTAAAACAAAACGCATGATCATCACAACACATAACAAAATCTCAATCCACAACAAAAGACCATAAGAAGCTCCTGTGCTGACCGCATCGTGTCGTGTCGTGCGCAACGTAATCGAAAAGTGTCGGAAACATTCAGTCAAGAGTGATGAGGCTCTATCGCCTCCGTTTACAGGCAGAGGGTTACCAATCACCTGAATTAGATCGTATAACGTGGTATTATTGCATCGATCCATTCATACAAATTGTAATAGAATTATCAAATTAGAGTTTGTACTTAATAAAGTAAATATTTATCTTTATTTATTGTCTACCAATGTTTTAACAATGGAAGACATTGGAATTCTTAAATTTTTCTGTCATATTTCTGGACAAGAGATTTTCAATTAACTTTCTACATCAGACACTTAAAAAATCTGCTTTAACTTGACTGGACATAATAAGATACTGGACTCTGTCAGCCAAAATATGAATGAAAGTAATACCACAATCAACTCGCTAAAACTGAAACTAATAACCCAATGACCAAGTGGGGGGTGCTTGTAACTTGTTAACTGTACCGATCTGGAGTTGCGCACGGGCAGCGTGTGCCCCGAGTCGCCGGTGCCTTCGCCCTCGCCCGGCAGGAAGCCGCCGTCGTCTGAAGAGGAGCCCGAGGGGTCCTTGCCGCCATGACAAACAATCATGTGCCAATCATAAACAATGGCCGGTGAAAAAGAAAATAATTTACACTTCTTTTTTGGCCAGTATTTTTCATGATAATTTACTTAACTTTCGATTTTACAATTTAACTGACCAGTAATTTGAAGTTCGGTGTGAATTATTTTTTAAATCACTTCGGCGTAACACAGTGCAGCACTTACTGAGTCCACAGCCTCTTCTTCAGAACCGGTCATATTAAAAAAGGAATATTGGCAATCAGATAACGTGTCTCCCTATTGTTCTACTTCAAGTAGAAAGTGAAACTGGAATGCTAATACGAGCGAGCGTGGAAAATCGATGCGAAGTGGTGTCCGGCATGCGTCAGACGTACCCATACAAGTTGGAAGGTCGTCCGGCCATCAATCATTCTTTGATAGAGACAGCACGCGACTATGTATTTGTAAACATTAATTACGTCGCCTTTAAATTATATAGGTACCTACATAAAACTATTAGTGTGTTCTAAAACTTGCATGTGTAATGAGCCGGTGCGCGTAACAACGTTGCCATAGCAACGGTGCAGTTCGAAAAATAAATCAGTAAAGCGTTGCAATGTTCACCTGCCAACTGATGATGTATGGGAACATTTTCTACATTTTCCTCTGTGTACTCATGCTACCGAGACACTTCGATAACTCCCATTCATTGATCAAATTCCACTTGGTCTTCACGGCTCTTCATTTCAAGTAACTCTTTGCTAAATTATGGAGTATCGTATTGTCTTAACCATTGTTATTGACTGTTTATGGGTACAATGTGGCAACATGAGCCAAACACACATTCGCCTTTCGCGGATATGACAGTTCAACTGTAGCTTGGTGTCGATTAGCAAAGTTGGCAACGTGCTTCACGACCCAAACAATGAGAGTGATCGCGGCTTGGTACGACCACTAATCGATATACACAAGCCGATGATAACGCAAAACTGATGAATTGATTCGACTCGCAAGCTTCCGATAATAACGCAAAAGTAATGAATCGACTCAGCAAAGAATCAAAGGAAACTAGTGCAAGTTTGCACTTAAGAAATTAGGTCGAACTGACCTTTGAAGTAACGACAGGGCGTCTGCACTGCGCTGTTTTTAATAGTCCGTTAAGCATAAATCAGAGTTAAAGCAAGGCTACCTGGATTAACTGCGGTTTTAATGAATTTACTAGTCGGCTCTTTACAGGTTGGAATTAGTGTGTTAGCTAATGGATGGACATCACTATACCGTGTTACCTTGGCCTGCAGTAAAAATATCAAGTCTGAATTGGCAAATTGTTTTACTACGAGCAATTGCGAGGCCGTTGATCTCTATTCATACGTTTCCTTGTATTGTTTCGCTCGATTTGAACCAGGACGTAATTTTATGAGTTTAGAAATTAGATGTTGAACTTAAAAACTTTCCTGGGTGATTTTCTTTCAAACTCTTCAAAAAGGTAAAACAAATCTGATAAATTTAGCATCTTCGTTGTGTTGGCGTGTTGTAAGTGGAAAAGCTTTATGAAGCTTACTTTAATTCATCAGACCATCTGGGAAGTACCAGGCAATCAGAATCTCAAAAGAGTTCTTACCCTAGCGAGTTTGTTAGGCATGGGCTGGAGATGCGGCGTGTGGTGCCTAGGGCCGACGGCTAGTTCTGGATTGAGGGCCAAGATGGCGTCGATTTCCACCTCCTTGCCCTTGGTCTCGCCACGCTCGTACCATTCCACTGTGACGGACCGCGTCTCCTGGTTCACCCCGGACACGATGGCTGAATGGATCCGGCCTGGAATTGCACAACATTTCTCTTTAGTTTTTTTTTATTTCTTGCCAATTATATAGAACATCGAGTAGAAAACAGCTGGTGATATGAACATAGTTACATAAAGACTTTAGGTTTGTATGAACAGCTGAATATCTTCAATACAAAAAGAAAAACGTGTTTTTAAAAAGAAAAGTGTATTTCAGTTTTCTTTTTCAATTATTCAAAGCATAAAGTAGACCATCATTAAGAATCAAATAAATCAGACAAGTTATTAAAAGATTTTGTCTATCTTCGAGACAGACCGTGGTCTACTCCACTCCACCTATCATTTTAATCACGTGCCCAGGTGGCTGTATGATAAACCTCCCCCATTGAATATCTACATTGAACATAACTGATATTTTCTGATTATATATCATATATTTTGAATGCTAAGAAAGTTAGGTCATTATCCCAGTGTGGAGGGGACCTCAAGATAAAAACGTCCCGGTACCCATTTATTTTCTAAACAGACACCCTATGTTTTTTTTGTCTAGAAGTGGCCCCAACAGTCTAAGGACGTGATGAGGTTCAGAATTAATGATCCTCTGCTGTCTCATACCTGGCTCCCCAGTGTCCTTAAATAAACAAAGGATATTTGTATTTACAGCGAATGTTTTCCTTTTCTCCGTACGTTGTTGAAAGTCACATGTGACATGTAATTATTTGTTTTTTTTTTTTCAATATGTGTATATTACGACCAATTTGTCAAAAATTGGTCGTAATATACACTATCCTCTTCACGTCATTTTAGGACTAACTGAAAATGTTATGTCTAACCTAACTTAAATGGAAAAGTTTTAATGAGAGTGTCCCAAAACAAAATTGAAATAGTTTAAAACACTCTCTTTTAACTTATAAAACTTTCACCGTGAAGGACATTTATCCACTGTTTTAAACTTATCCATTAGTAAAGCATACTTTTTAGATACTGAAAGATTATTAATCTTTATTTGGAATTTGCTAGAATTTTACTTCTGCAGTCATTAAAACGAATACTTAGGCACGATTAGGTGTTGTGCTATTTAGGTTTTGTTTTCATAACAATAATGTGTACGATAAATAATAAATAAATAAATATATTAGGACAAATTAGCACAGATTGAGCTAGCCCCAAAGTAAGTTCGAGACTTGTGTTATGGCATACTAACTCAACGATACTATATTTTATATCAAATACATATATAGATAAACATCCAAGACCCGGATCAATCAGAAAAAGATCATTTTCCATCATGACCCGCCGGGGATCGAACCCAGGACCTCTCGGTTCAGTGGCAAGAACTTTACCACTGCGCCACCGAGGTCGTCGTTTAGTACGATAAAGTTATATCAGACAAACTTTTTAACATATTTGGCCTTTCTTTCTAATCAAAATTATTGACTCATTTAGACAACAACACAGCATAACCAATTTGTTACACACACAACACTCACTGTCATAGACACGGCAAACTATTTAAACTATCCCGCGTAAGGGCAAGGTCGGCGACCTTCCGCACTCGAAATGCTGGCTGGGCGTCCCCCTTTATTATTGTCTCATTAAACAGAGAGATCACTCCTTAAATTATATCTTCGCGATTTTAAACCCTATTCTAGAGGTGATAGATGTCACGAACGAACACGTGGTCAAACCGACAAGGTGTAAAATGTTCAAATGAATTATAATAAACAAACGAACCCATTCATAACCTCAGCAGCTTGAACGAGAAACAGATGGACTAATAAAAGTCCTATTCATAACTTTAATGTTATCTTACACAAGCCAAGATTGTGCAACTGATGCAGATTTTACGACACGTTTTAAAGTTATAACCGGATAATAAAATGGTACTCGAGTCTATCATAGCATCATAAATCGAGATTCGCCACACGCAAATAGCTCACCTCATCTTTACGTTATTCCAGATTCTGGAAATGACAGGATTATCCTGAGAATTAAAACGCTTGATTTTATAAAAGGCAATTTTTGCACAAATGTCGGACTCTATAAATGTCCAAAACGTTTACTTAATTATTGCATGTTTACTTTAATACCACAAATTAGATGTTTGTTAGGTAAACCATCCCGAAAATTCTACTGTCAGGATTTAGATAAAATTTGCAAAATTTGTTATTCATAGAATTTACACTGTAATTGAAATGATACAACTGCAGAATCTGGCGTTTCAAACTCTTTTCCAGAATCTGTGATTTTTCGACGATAGATGTTTGTGTAAGTTAAAAGCTCTATCGCACAGTCTTAATCCCCTGGCAAAGATGAGTTGAACAGTCTATAGGAGTAGGAGGTATTGAACACACGCCTGTCGCCATGGTTACGCTCCGTGCGCCGGGCCATCGAAAGTGGAACGAAACGCCGAAACACAAGCAAACCACCGTTATTGGAAATATTTTTATGACAGTACATTAGTAGGCCCATAGGCAAAATGCCAACATCATTTGCAAGCATTGGTGGACTGTGTTGTATTGGATTTCGCGAAGATGTTAAAGCAAGGAATCCATTCATCAATATCATCATTAGTATTGGAGTTTAAAGCCATCTATATTCATAACTTAATTTAAATAATGAAACCCAAAGCAGTTTGATAAAAAAGATACGTTAGCTGAAGCACCGTTAGAGCAAGATTTGCAATATTTGAATGTAAAATATTTGCAAAATTATTAAATTTGGAATATTTTGCAAACAATAGCCTTGATACCTTGTTGAGATATTTAAATTACATTAGAATAACCAAGTAAGTAAAATGAATGATGACGACCATTGCAACGCTGAATTTAGATTTAAAAGTAGGTGACGGAATGTGGCACAAAATATAGGAAATGTTTCCGCCTAGAAATAGCATTTGAATTGAGTCGCATAAAATGTGACGAAAAAAGATAGTCCACTGGCACAAATGCTTCACAATAGGCTGTTTATCGACGAAGAGAGCGAATGAAAAACTGTTATGTGGAACAGACTACGAGGTTTCAGATTCAATAACAACTTTCAAATTCTGAGTAGTGACAGTCGATGAAAAAAAGCAAAACAGATTGTTGCGTTAATTAAAAATAAGTTTTGGCAAATCCTCAAAAACCGGTACAAGAAACTAGCTCATGTTGAATAGTTAAACGATGGATTTGCCTCTAATATTGTTTATGATATTGTAAGCCAACAATTATACATTTAAAATAATAATAGCTGTGATAATAATGATGTATTAATTGGGACTAGTGAGATTGTTGCATGTATAAATCAAAAGGTTATTTTGTTGTTTTGAAAATTGCAAAAAGAGAGAGATAAAGTTATAATTGTAGATCAATCAGAGTCAATTATGATTAATTGGCTTGTGTCCTTGCAAAACTGGTCTACATTAGTTACTTCATAATACTTCTAAGGAAATATAGACTATATGTTGTAATATTGTTGTTCTACTAAGTATTATTATTTTACTACTTACACATTACTAATGCAAAAGTAACTGTTTTTTTTATGCCTACATCGTTACACTATTAGATCGATAGGAACTTCACTAAGATACAAGTGGCATTTTTCGAAATTTCCACGGGGAAATTACCACACCAGTGGAAATATTTTCTGAGAGCCCGGTTTTATCTTCTATCTTTGAACTAATGTCAGAAAATTAAAAAATATTAAGATGACTCACAATATTATTTTGAATTAATATGCTACTTGTTACGTTATGTATGTTGTTGATAATTGCTAAGAAGAGGGTTAAATTAAGTTAGGCTGGGGAATTAATGGTACATCTATAGCTATTACAAGCAATTGCAGTGTTTCATTCTCTCATACAAACTTGACCGTGGGAAATCTGATAGAAGAAGCAGGTTTCTTTTTACTTTTACCCGCAGCTAATTACAATTTCCAGTATGCGTTCGAATTGCTTTTCGCAGTGGCTTTTAATTGTAAAACATTGTATCACGCCTTTATAACCGCCGCTTGATCGATTTTAATATTAGCTAATGTGAAAAGAAATGTATTAGCAGCGTTTAATGAAGAAATTACAAGCATTTGTGTAATAGCATGAATATTTATAAGTAGATGTAAATTATTATCGATGTTTTGCTACAGCGTAAACCGCTGTAGAAAACATTTGTTACTGATTTATTTGGGGCCCGATTCGCATGCAATTAAAGTTCACTTCAACACTTATCTCCAATTTTTTCTGAAGATCTAGTACTATTTCTGCATTTACAAAAAAACATAGTCAAAAAGATCGAGCGAACGCATCGAACTTTTTCGTTTGTAAATTTGTTTAAAACTATGTAAAAAATGAGAAAATTGATGCAGTGAACTTGTACTGCGTGAGAATCGGGCCCCAGTTTTGTTGTCGATGATGGCTGACTATACGAGTACAGTTTATGAGGAAACAATTTAAAATTAGCCCAACTAAAGCAATGCGTTAACGGGTCAATGACACAGTGCATATTCCGAAACTACGACCAGCTCACGGCGATCCCTCGCCTAAAACGAGTCCCGATATAAAGAGATCAAAGCGCATTGGTGTCATGGTACAACGTTTGGCACTTGGCCATGTGTCCCGCGCCTAACGTTTCTCGAGATGATCACAGATCTAATTCTAGTGTTATCCAGTTATGTTATTGTTATAGTTATTTGATGTCCATATTAGCATCATCGTCAATAGATCTTCTTATTTCGTCCTCATATTATACCCGGGTATAATTTTCTTTATTCTTGATCTATGTCATATACTAAAATATATTTTTTAAATAATCTAGTTCAATCTTCGTATTTTAGTATATGAGTAGAGGCAAAAACTAGCAGAGAAAGAGGACTGTAAAAGCATGCATTGGTCCAGACCAATTTTGGGTCATTTAACCATAGCAGAAAGTATCAGTAATACTTGGGGAAGTTTGCGATAACATTAATAACTTAACATTCATTTAATCTCATAAAATAAGTACTACAGGCGGCGATAATTTTAATTCTCTCAAGATAACTAAAGGCATTGATGGTCATTCGCACTTCAGCTCGGGTGCTAACGACCGATTATTAGCGCAGTCATGTGTTTCGATTACGATTCGATTACGGCCGGCAGCGTAATCGATAGCCTAGGTTCTAGCCTGGCTAGATGACTTGTCAACTGTAAACTAGTCCCGGACCGTTACTTTTTTATATCAGCTGACTGGAAAACAGGTTATTACCCCTAGAATAAGATTGACTGGAAATAAACTTTGAGAATAACGCGTTAAATGATATAACTAAAAGGAATTCAATGATCAGAGGAAATATGTCGTTAAACAGTAAATGAAATTTAAAAAATAACGGCTATTCGATCCAACAAATAATGAATGTAAAGTAGAATAGAAAAACCCAAGTAAAATTTATATTAATGATGCTGTGTCTTCAACAAACATTGACATTGTGAATACATAGTCACCTGAGGCAATGGAAGGTCAAATTCGTGAATGCCGGCTGAGGTCAATGCATGCTTTCTCCGTAACCGTAGTTTACCGCCAATTATGGTAGTCCCATAGGTTCTCATTGTTCGAGTACAAGCCAATTTAGTACAAATGCCTGCACCAACTTTCGCGATAAGGATCACGACGGTTACAAAGATAATAAGGGAACAGGGTTTTCTAGACCCTACTAGTGGTAATTATCTACTTTCTTGTTTGGACGGATACAGTTCAATGTAATGATGGAAAGGGATCTTAACATGCCATAATTATCCTGCAAAGATACTTTCACGAACAATAAATTGAACTTCGTAAATTCTATACACAAGCATTGGTAGGACATCCTAGTAGTATACCTACTCTATTGTACAATACGGATGGAGATGGCCCAGGACAGAGATGGTAGACGGAGACGGAAGGAGGCCTATGCCCAGCAGTGGGTCACGGAGGGCTGCAGATGATGATGATGATGATGATGATTGTACAATACGATAAGTGATGTGTTTCTTCTTGACTTGGTTTATAATTGTAAACGGCGGCGAAGTATACAAACGGGAACGATCTTTTTGAAGTAGCATAACATCTTTTGGAAATAAAAACATTCGAAACCCGTTAATGTTAACAAAGCCACATGTTGTTCAAATAAACACCAAGTAGTTAGATCCAAAGAAAGGGCAAATTAAAATATGTTCCCATTTAAAAATTGTATCCAACTCGAACTCTACAATTCCAAAAAACATAGGTATTATGTTCGCCCAAGCATTGGGCAAGGTAAATAAATCAAGTAGCCCAAGAGTTGATAGTATTTGCAGCGTTCTTTTATATAAACAAAAATAAACATAATTTTTATCCGATTTTAAAGCACATTACACACAGTTTTACAGTAGCGATGCACGTTGCAAATGGTCAAAATAATAATCTTTAAATAGCGAACCCTTACGAATCAGACAATCTATCGATCAATAAAGATTACCCAAGAAAACACTTCTCACTTAAAATTCAATCAAAATTCAATTCAATCAAATTAGGTACGTTGAAATTTGTTAAAATGTAAAGTTCAGCCTTCAAGGCAAGCGAGTTTTTTAAAGTGTGATATGAAGCATAATAATTTTATTGTAATAATTATTGCATAACACTTGTCGGTCGGGTTCGTTCCCTTATACAAGGTTATACCAGATAAAGATCTATAACAGTAAATAACTTATTTATCGTTGTTATAGTTAAGTAGGTATAGTATAGCAATTTGTAGAAATTTTGATTCAAGTTGCAATGACATAAAAAGGCGCAATTAAACCTCTCAAGCAGGTAACCTTAAAATCTAAGTAATTAACTAATGTAAAATGTATACCTATATCAAACTGCGTATATATGTATCGGTTATCGGTTCAGTGAATAATGACTATCAAGTGGTGGCACAAAAAGGTAAAATATTTTCACACACGCTGCGACCGAGGCTTCCCCGGGAAAATTGTCTGCTCCCGATGGAATTACACAAACACACATATTGTGTGGAATGACAATTACACAGCACACACTCGAATATCGAAACATTCGCATTTTTTCGTTAACATTCCTACATATATTTTTTTATTAGTGGCGAGCAAAGACAACCTATAAACAGCTAAACATAAAATACTTTGCAGTTCGAAATGCATATAGGGCATTAAGAAAACGATCCCTAACCAATGGTTCTTAGTAGCAGCTATTATAGCCATATTAAAATCCATCAATCCATGTTTATTTATATGCAATTTACAGAGTCGAACAAGGCAGGCCGCTGTGAGTCAGCAGCAACCGGTTCATACCGGCTAGACGACCGGCGCCCGCGCATTCCAGTGTTGCCAATACCAGCGATAGTGTTGCCATGGGCTGGAAAAATTATGCCAAGGAGAGCTGCTTCGAAAATTGGATGCCGTACCAATAAACAGAAATAAAATGAATAATAAAAAAGTAGAATCGGTAAAAAAAACAATTAGTGTAAATTATTTAATGTCCGTGGCATATCATGCGACAATGTCTACGTCTGCTTACGTCAAACGGATCATAATCATCGGCAGAATATCGATCAGTCCACATATTCAATAGCTGAGTTTAGCTTGTCATAAGCACTACTTTTTCTTGGTCATCTTTGTCATTCAACCTTCACCCTTTATTCGACATTTGTTGTGTAAAGACGTGCAATCAATGAAACATATTTTATCACGTTTAGTGTCCGCCAATGAGTAAATCAATCTAATCTACTAATCAAGTCTATAAGTAAGTACAAAATTCAAAAATTCAAATTCAAATAATTTATTCAGAAATTAGACCTTCACAGGCACTTCTTCCCGTCAATTTTTATATTTATAGTTATTACTTACAAGCTACAAACTACTGGCATTTCGGAACGACCATTGCTGAGAAGAATTGCCGAAAGAAACTCATTTGAACAGTGTTGACCATTAATATCATGCCTGAAGGGCCACCATACATACATTATTACTACCAGTGGTCAAACTTCATCGATCAATGCTCTAAAATACATTAACAACAAGACTAGAACGACCAAGTCTTCCGGTGCCAAGGATGCAAGATTCAATAATACCGCAGGGTCATAATATTTGAATGGAATGAAACAATATTTCAAGTATTTCGATGGCTAATTGTATTACTTACGCTTTCTTGGCACGCCTCTCTAATCTAAATCAATCTTTGACTGGACCGGCTTGGGCAATGCACCGATTCGTTATCGATATTGTGCGTTTCATGGAAGCATTTTTGATGGTTTATGGTTTAATTATTTAACAATGACAGGCTCGACTTTCGATAACTCTGATGGTTTAGACTTTATTTATGAGAATATTTTTTAAGAAAATTGTGTTTTCATCCTTTGGCATGACGTCAATAAATAAATTTAACTTCAAATGGGCTAATTGTTTTATGCTAACCCATCTGCTTATGACTCCGATACCATGCCAACCAAAACCACCATTCTATCTTTATTTGTTTTCCGATTTCAACGAAATAAACAGCTGTGGCGACACATCAAGGACCCTAGAGCATATATCGCGCTGTGACCACCAGGGGCCCGAGTCTAATGACATCAGTAGACGGAACCATTGGGCACCCACGCGCCGCCTACGGGCCGCGGAGCCTTGCAAAACCTTCGCGAGGAGAGGACATCGTGGCGGGAGTTGACGATAGCGGATTGTAGGTTAGCATTTTCTGTCGAGAAACTCGGGGTCCGCCGAAACAAAATACCTTTAAGACAAATTTAGATTACTGCGGATTGATGCAATGATTGGTGCTGCTTTTGCGTCTTAGTTGTCAAGGCAATATATCTCTTAGTCGTCTTGTATGTTACTATGTACTGAATATTATGATGCATAAGAAATATGTAAAAAATGCAAAAAATACAACTTCGAAATGTTTGGATCACAGGTTACCGTGCATAAATTAAATCTAATAAGTAATGACAATGGAAACACAATCTTATCTTTGAGGAGGTATAACAACAAAACATAGTTTTTCATAAAGTTATCTGAGTAGGTATTACGATTACAACTTATACGTTTCTACAATAAAAGTTGTTACACTTACTATATTAAATATTTAATTAAAATCAAAACAAAATTCTATAAAACTTTCCCAGTATATGAATCATTAATTAGTTTAATTACATAGTATAAAACAAAGTCGCTTCCCGCTGTCTGTCTCTATGTATTCTTAGATCGTTAAAACTACGCAAAGGATTTTAATGCGAGCTTTTTTAATTTATGGAAGGTTTATATTTATATGACATGCAATAATATTGCACCCGTGCGAAGCGGCGGTTCCGGTTTTACATACAAAAAATATATATATATATAAAATTAAAGTACAAGCCACAACTGTCGCAATAGTTTACTAATCTTAGAACGAAATCTCTACATCTTTGCGTAGGTGGCAATCTACAGACGCGAAGACCAATTTCTGTTCAGTAATTGGTTCATTATTAAAATGTAAATACTTCGGAAACAAGTTCTAATTATAGTAGCTTATTTCGCATTACTTTCACGCTTGCTTGATGGAAATCTGGTCATTGGATTAGACTATAATATACATAACATTTGTGACAAGTATAACCGTAATAGAATTAAAAACAACATTATTATTAGGTAAAATTATTTTAGCAAATAAAGCAAAGTGAATCCAACACATAACACACAACACACAACAATAAGACATTAAGTCAGATTGTTGGCAAAATTCTGGGAGCAACCTTCATGACGAATAAATTTCAAGAATAGATACAGAAGCTGATTCAATAGTAATTCCAATGCAAGGATATTATGTATTGAAATTTGTCATTTCTCAAGAAGTATCTAAAACGGCGAGTCGACATTCGATTCGCTAACAAGACTGCAAACGGTGATTCACAAACACTAAAGAGAACATACGACATTGTTACAACACGATAATTGATATACCAAACGGATTCAACCAATCGAGTAACTCGTGTCGATGAACTGAACTCTAGCATCGATATTAAGTATATGTATATAAGCTTTATTTGAGATCCAAAAAGTATCAGATCAAATCAAGGTTGATAAGACAAATAGTGAAACGGTAGCGAATTCGAGGAACAAGTGAATTTGAAGAAGTAAATTTAATAAAAACACGCATTCAAGATTAAGCTAGTTACTGCGTAAAATATTTATAGGATATATCTACAATAAGGAAACAAACAGAGGTGCTGAGCTTATAAGATTTGTCAAAATTACAACAAGCATCAAATGGTGATTTGCGCTTCAAAAACAAGCCACGTGTTCCACCCACTGGTTGACTTCCGTATTGTAGGACCGTGATGATGATCAATGAACTAGCAGCTACACTATCAGCTAAGTTTGTACTTCACAAAACGTGCAGAAAAATGTAAGCACCGCTCAGCATAGTTGCATTAATTAATAAGCTATATTAATTATAGACTGGTAGCATTCGTTATTCTTATATTATTCAATGTTATTATGAGTAGAGGAAACTAAAAGTCTTACCAAAGTATTTGGACCATATCTTAAAAAATCCATTAGTAAAGAATAATACTGGAAAAAGGAGGAATCCCAAAAATTTACCGACATCAAGTACCATGTTGATTGGCCGGTAATTTGGTACTGTCGTCAATGAACTCAAGGTAAATTGGCTGGAAGCATTGTAGGCGCGTTGAAGGCTCCTCATCATTGGTTTTTAGCCCAAATCCGTCGTATTAACGTACGAGGGCTGCTATTTATGTATCCGGAACTGGCCAATAATTCTAGAATATTTAAAAAGTAATTACAACATTTGAAAATAGAACTCTTCGGCTAGAGAATAAATATTTTTCATGTCCCTGTCATTTGTTTTTTTCAATTGGCGCCAATTTTGAAAATAGCTTGTCTTCATTGCCATGGATTTAACTCGTGAACATTTTCGCGCGATGATTTATTATGATTTTCGGCGTGGATTAACTCAAAAACAGTGCATCGAACAACTGATTTTAACTTTTGGAGATGAAGCACCATCGAAAACCACTGTGTATTATTGGTTTAAGGAATTTCAACGTGGACGGTCTATGCTCACGGATGAAATTAAGGAGGGTCGTCCTAAATCGGTAGTGGTACAACAAAATATTGATGCTGTGCGACAATTAGTAATGCAAGATCGTCATGTTACATACCGCGAGATAGAGGCGTCTCTGGGCATTAGTATGACAAGTATACACGCGATATTACACGAACATTTAATTGTTAAAAAAATTTGTTCGCGTTGGATTCCGCACAACTTGAGCGTAGATCAAAAACAGGCTCGTGTCGACTGGTGTAAGAAAATGATAAAAAAATACAACCGTGGCACGTCAAAAGCTGTTTATAATATCTACACAGGTGACGAAACCTGGATCTATGCTTATGACCCTGAAACTAAACAACAGTCAACGGTGTGGGTCTTTCAAGATGAACCGAATCCAACAAAAGTTGTTCGTGCGAGAAGCACTTTAAAGCAAATGGTCGCTTGTTTTTTTGGTATCAACGGACATGTAGCTACAGTGCCACTAGAGAATAGTAGGACGGTTAATTCTGAATGGTACACCACCATTTGTTTGCCAGAAGTCTTTGAAAAAATACGAAAGAACAACCCACAACGCAGAATCATACTTCATCACGACAATGCTAGCTGCCACAAGTCGGCTGAAACAAATAATTTTTTGGAGGGTCAAAAGATTGAATTGACGGGTCATCCGCCATACAGCCCCGACCTGGCACCCAATGATTTTTATTTATTTCCAAACATTAAAAATAAATTACGTGGTCAACGTTTTTCGAGCCGCGAAGAGGCCGTTGATGCGTTCAAAACACACGTTTTGGACATACCTCAATCAGAATGGAAAAAGTGCTTTGAAAATTGGTTTCATCGTATGCAGAAGTGCATAGATCATCGCGGAGAATACTTCGAGAAACAATAAAACCATATGTAATAATATATGTTTGTTTAATTTTGTTATTCCGGATACATAAATAGCAGCCCTCGTATTAACTTTTTTAAAGAGCTAATTGCATATCTGGACGTTCTGATTGGTCGTAATTTGAGATAGATTTATTGGTAAATTGGACGCATTGCAGACCGGCAAAATTCTTCTAGTCGTTGTAAGGCATGATGGAGCATCAGATGCTGATAATGACACAGTTTTTAAACAAAATGGTGTAGCTTCAACCACAGCATCAACTTTCTCAAAACTACGTTAGTGATTATTATTTTCGAGACCAAAACCAATGAACAATGAATCAGAGACCATTGTTACACGTATAGGTATTTCGAATACAGACACACGTAAATTCCCACGAGACAATTGGACAATTTGCGTGTTAATTTAACAACCGTAGTTCATAGAACAAAGATTGCCAAGCTGTCTTGCCAACACAACCCTATCTTTGGAAGCGCTTCAAGCAAACCTGTCAACAAGTCAACACAAATTAAAAAGGAAATTATATGAGTGTTTGAGAATTATCAAGACCAAACAGCATTGATAGTGGTTTAATATCGCGAATTAAGTGCTTAGACGCAGTACCTATTAGGATAGCCGACACCAATTATTGTAAATGAGAACAGAAGAAAACTAATCACTAAATCAGTAAAATCAAATAGCATCAATCATAATTCTATTGTAAATCGATGGGACAGGACTTGTGTGATTGCCGCCATGAACTAACTGCTTAATGTAGATTACGTTCAGGATTACAATGGGTGAAAGTTGCAATAAAGATCAAAGCTGTGGTTTTCTGTTACATCATTTCTTATCAACCCTGTCCCTGGTTGACTTTCAAGGCACGCAACAGACACAAATAAAATAACGTTTCTAACCCACTTACATGGATATCAAAACCTAATTAGGCCACGATTTTATATCAATAGTCATTATAATCGACAATCGCCCTAGTCATAGAGCCTCAATGGCCAAATACTTTTAATGACTAAATCGAAATACATCGAACCAGGCCAATATCCGGCATCAACAAAAAGGCTTTTCGGTCCAGTTTAGATTTTTGGCGGCTTAGTGTGTCGACCAATGTCCTGGATTAGTCGCTATCAATGGAGGCTATTGATAAGAACACCAAGATAATACAGACAAAATATGTAATAGGTATATTTTAACTTTCACTATATTTGTATAGATAAAAGTTATGGATAGGATTTAACACTAGACTTGTTACTGACATATATGATTGTTGATCGAAATAAATGTTTTTATTATTATAAATTAAAGCTTTCAGCGTTATACTTAAGAAATAATCATAAATTATTATCAAGTAGGTATGACCTACCAATAAAATCTGCAATAAGGTGAGCCTACGGTGAGACTACGTGAGTATTCTACGGAAAAGACTCCTACTGATTAATATGCTAAATTATTTCTTAGTTCAATTAACGGTGCAGTATAAATTATCTAGCGAGGTATTGTACTTTCTTAGCTAGCAATAGAAAGTTAAATATTTAGGCTATAAGCTCCGTCTAGGTACACAATTTACTTTCTAATAGACAAGCTACAGCTCAAGACTTGTCTGAAAAAGACTGTTACACGAAAAGTATTTCAATTATAAGCAAGTTTGGTTCCGTTTACTCAAACGTACGGGACGAATCGATTTGCGAAGATGAGCCTTTTTTATCAACTTCCACTTGACCAGTCGATAACATAAAAAGAAAATCGAAAGTGGTTTTTGTCATTTTTTATCGAATGCAGTTCGCAAATACTTATTTGGATCTGCCTGGGTGTACGTTAAGCGGATTTTGATTACTACATTTGATAGTCAAGATCATAATTTGGCGAATCGATTTCCAACTATTTCGACATTGTTTTATTTATAAGATATTTTTCTAGATTATGAATGGATGTAACGTTCGAATTCATAATTCACGCGATTTCATGACAAAATACGTCCGTGACCTTCGCGACCTAGTAAGCATAAAACAAACAATTTATTTCAACCTACTAACTCTCAGTTTGTACGTCTCGTTTCGAAGAAGATGGTATGGTCTAGATTCGTGTGTAATGTATTTAATTGCAAGTTGAAAGTCAAAGTCAGCCGAATCTGGGGCGCGCTGTACTTGCATTTCTTAATTTTTTCCGCATTCCAGTGAATTCTGGCCACGTTTGAAAAATTTATTAATTACCTATCTATATATTTTTTATTCAATAAACTTAGAAAATGCACAGAAAATTAGATAGCTGTGCTGCTGAATCAGATTAAGGAATCTGGCTTTCATGCAGCTGTTATTTGGCACATTGAGAGGTTTTTTCAGATCTTTTTTTGTTCATTCGTTATTAGCAAATGCGTGTGAAGCGGGAATGCTATCGCTATCGTAAATACTAGATTTACGAATGTAATTATTAATTTTGTGATCGACGGCACAATAAGAATATTACAATATTTTTTTAATTGTTTTATAATGTTGGTTAGTATTAGGACTAGAATGTCGCCCACATCTCTAGTGTGACGCAAGTTGAGGCATTCGCTAAACAAGTTCCATTGCAATCATCACTACATGTGGTAGGTTAGATATTTACAATTAATATTCATACATTCGCTGCACATGTTATTACGTTCACAGTGGATTAATCTATTGTGAACAAATTGTGTTCTTGTCATTTCATTGCCTTCTCCATTTCACATACAATCGTCTACTTAAAGTACCGATGCAAATGCGCCAATCAATCAATGGTTTATATTGTGTCTCAATTCTGCGCGATCTACTAGATGATAAATTAGCAACTAGACTGCAGGTTTCTCTTCACCGGAAGCAATTTGGTGGTCTACACATTAGTCAGATAGATAGATAAACTCTTTCAAAGGAGTTATAAGTTACGACAAGATATTCAAACCGGCAGTGGACTTAGTTTAAGTAATTTTTGACGTCAATAAGTGATGTATATCATCCTAAATTGAATAAAGAATATTAAATTTGAATTTGGAGCACCGCGCTGCCACACACATTGTCAAATTGTCAAAAAATGTCAAGGAGGAATATGTATGCCAATAGTCTTGACTACTAAAAATACCGAAAACAGTACAAAGTGTAGAAGAAAAAGTAGGAAAGCGGATCCTGGGCTCAGATAGCTGAGGGTGAACCGTTATGAACCGGGAAATAGCTCATTTTAGAGAAAGAGAATTCTCTAATAAATATACCACATCAGTGCACAAGTCTTGATATATGTCGATGTCGACTTCTAGCGAGGGAACCCGCGGCGTTAGCGATGACTCACTCTAGTCACCACGCCACGCGTACCAACGATCAACACCGTTCACCGCTCACCTCGATCATGGCACGCGAGGTAATGTATTCGTGTAGCTGTTTCGTTTTTGATGCTTTAGTAGATAGCTTTAGTTTGTATTGTGAATTGGCACCACGTAACCAATACGTTGTGTTTCGATCTAGATGTAATTCATTGTGGTGTCATAAATTCAATGCGTAATCTGAATTTTGAATGCAGCTGTTTTACTTTCAATTTGAGAGTAGGTCAACGTATTTATTATGGGTGGGAGTGTAAGTGTGTCTGGCGCTAGAACATTAGAGTTCAGATCATTAGAACATGATTTCTATTATTATTCAAATGTGCCCAGCCAGATACATTAATATTCCAATTTATATTACATTAATAAAATAACATAACTTTTTTGCAGACGAGAAATTGTGGATGAGGCAGGAGAAGCGAGGCCTTTTTAAGAAGATGAGACATATTGCGCGCCAACTCCTTAATTCAATATGAGGATTAATCAAATAAACACCTAAATAATAGCACAATTTTTAGAAATACAATTACAATCAAACCATATCAACAAGCGTTTGAATGGGGCACCACTACGGCACCACAAAAATGGTCAAAAGCCACGTTTTCCACTCGGCGTTGTCCAAACGCATGGAGTCTGATCGATGACGCAACCTTGGTTGTCAGTGGGCGAAGTGCTGCCGCAATAGCCATCAGGAAGTGATCCGACACGCAAAACACGAATCCATCACGTTTTACCATTTATATTATTATCTGCTGGGTGTTACGACGAGAAATATGACAAGAAATTTTCTTTTTTTTTTTGTCTAAGTCCAACATTAACCATCTGTATTAAAATATTTTCTGACATGCAGATGAGTCACCACTTACGAGTGGTGGTATCGCTATCTCAATTTTTATTCATTACAAACAAAAAATAAATAAAAAATACAAATCTTTTCTTTTTTTAGAATATAACTATGGATTAAGGTTTATTTTATTTATTGTTTTTTAATAAGGAATAAGTTCTATAATAGGAATAGGTGTACATTTTCTATGTTATTGGACAAAGTAACTCTCTAGTTTAGTTTTTACGAAGCAAAGGCCGTCCATCGCGATGTGAACGGGAGGGAGCGTATTTCAGGAAGCAGTCAATATGGACGGTACCCAGTAATAACAGTCAAGGTTGTGATGGAATGAGCGGGCAAGGGAATCAAAGCGCTTTGTTGGTATTATCGGTAGACCACACAACACGCCTATCTCATTTCAACACACTACGCTTCGATGGAATGGGTAAGTGATAAGTGCAACTGTGCCAAAAATGCAACAGGCCTCAGGAACTCAGTGCTCATGATAGGATCTGAGCTTTTTCAAAGTATTAAAAAGTAATGCAATAAAATAATAAATAATAATAATAAAACATTTGTTTTCAGAATCAGACATCCATACATAAAATCAAATACTTAAATAGCAGTCTCATCTGTTCTTATTTCACGGACTGTTTTACCGCAGGAGAAGCCGCAAGCTACAACTGGTCTATACCCACACCAATGTAATAAATGCAAAAGTCTGTCACACTTTCTATTACAGGTTCAATTTTGATGAAACTTGAAATGGATATAGGTAGTTAATGACCTTATAGTTTTTGACCGCGGGCGGTGCCGCTGGCAACAGCTAGTTATCATATAAAGGCCGAAATTAAAGTCCAAGAAACATGTTTCTTCGCAAAGCTCTCGAGAATCAAGAGTGAATAATTGAATAACAATCGAGAGTTCGCGGGCGGCGCGTGCGACGCTCCGTATATGGGCCG
Organism: Plodia interpunctella; assembly: GCF_027563975.2. Classification (NCBI taxonomy): domain Eukaryota; kingdom Metazoa; phylum Arthropoda; class Insecta; order Lepidoptera; family Pyralidae; genus Plodia; species Plodia interpunctella. Next base: position 1,317,639 of record NC_071295.1, read on the forward strand.
AGCGACGAAGGTCGGCTTCCTTGTAGCTGGTTCTCAACTTTGCTAGTGCAATTAAAAGTGGTTCGTCCTGTCATATACTTCTAACGATGTAGCCGGCAACTAAACTCTCATATGAATTTAGCATGGATCATTTTAGTATAACATATATACATATATATATATATATCGTCCAATCGTAAAATAACGGATTTCTGGTCCTATAGCTTTCCTTATGAGTGTTTATAATGTACCTTTTTATGGTGAAATCACTTTTGAAATCGGTTTGGTAGTTTCATCATACAAACACCACCTTAAATCAATGTAGAAAAGATATGTCTCTTCAAATCAAGAAAGATAATGGCAGTATTATAAAACCATTCATTACATTCAAATATGGAATATTAATATTTAGTCAAAAGTTTAACTATGGAATAGTGATCATTAAACTTTTTTCAAGACGGAAACTTTTTAGAAAGCTAAGCATTTGACAGAGCCCTGAATGTAAATTTGTAATAACAAAACCTTTGTGTACTCATGCAGCTGACACTGTTACAAATCATTGCAAATACACTGGACAAATAATTGTTTATCTATTGTGTAACAATTCTGCATGATCAAAGTGTCTACATACAATAGAAAAAAAAATATATTGGTAGTGGTAACCAACTATCGATCAATACTTAGTGAAACCTAGATTCTAAGGCATGACAGAGGTCTTGCCCAGCAGTGGGACACAACACCATAAACACTAAAATACATAATAACTAATAGGTATACGTAGGACCACTGAATTTTGTATGATACAAATAAAATTGATGCTCAAAGTACACAATCACACACAAGAAGAATTATAAAGTACAGTTTTTATGCTGATTTCAAGTTCTATGGCCTTCCAGGACCAAATGTAAAAGGAACAAGAGAGAAAGAGCTAGTGAATTAGAACATAATATCACAAGAATCATTGAAAATTTAAACTTTCAAAAACTAGACTTCATTGTGCCACATTGTTGTGAAAGGCTGTGACATATAATTTCTTAAATTCATTTTCATAATTTAATAATGAAGCAGCTCAAAATTGCTTTCTTTGTACTGATGTGATTCATAACATCAGAAAAAGAATTACTAAGTTTCTCAAAATAGCTCATGATGTAATGCACACTAAAATTTTGACACAAACCAGAATAAAGGGTAATTCTACTAATAACACTAATTTTAAATGAGTTCGAATACATTATATATACATATATATAGTACATGGGTGAAATAAAACATGGAACAGTCCCCGCTTTGAGTCCACCATGATTTTTAGCTAAGATTTAATTGCATAAAAACTTTTAAACATTAAAATATCAAACCACTCATAGGAGCACTTATAACTTTTGTGTATTACCTTATCAAAAGGATGTTAGATAAGAGGTGTGATTCTATGCAAAAATATATATATATTAAGTTGGACATTTTACTATAATGGTCTTAGAAACCAAACTCCTGTGGTCATTAAAATAGGTAGTATATACAATAATTTATTTTGTCTGTATAATAATTTAATTGATGTGGCCTGGTTTTTTAAGAACTAGCTCACTGTCATCAAAGATTGTGTAAATTTAGGCAGCGACAACAAATCATATTATGTTCTATGCAGTAACAAAGGTTATTGAGCGGATCCTATTTATCTAGGATATCTAATAACCGTCACTATTCAGAGTAAAAGTAGAGTTGAATCACAATTACATTGCTTAGTGTGATATGAATGAATCATTTGAAGTAAAGAACCTCATTGTACATGCAAGCAACCAAATTGATCGCAATAAATGCAGTTTTTGAGATGAATCCCCGCCGAAACGGAGAAATATTGAGAGCAATCGTACTCACCATCTGTTCTTTTTATGTTGATGTTAATTCCGGATTGGATCTTCACGGTGCCGTCATCCATTTTTGCACAAGTTTATACACCACATACACTATAGAACATTATTTTGCTATCCACGGTAAATGAAATAGTGTCTAACACATTGAGAAATTACACATATGAACCGGTGAAAATTACAAAATAAATTTCTACTCCCAGATTGACAGTTATATCGAGCTAGCTACACACTTCAGACTGGAACGTTTGAAATTTGTTTCATTACAACAGTCAAATCAATCACTTTACTTTCTAAATCCTAACAAAGGCAATTGATTTGAATATTGTGTGGATATATTAAACCAAAAATTGAAAAAATCACAAATGTTTTAAATATTTTCGGTTACAAACCCGAAATTGTAAAATAATCATGAACACTGCGTCGAAAATTTTTGTATTGTGTTGCCAGCATCGTGTAGGTAATGGTAGTGTGTGTGTGTTGTACGTATTCCTTTTTTTTTTTCATACATTAAATTTATCTCATTCTTTATAAAAAATATTTAAAATAATTATTTTATTCCTTCTGAAAGAAGAAAATGGCACACATTACAGTTTCTCGAAAAAATCCTAAGTAAAGTTTACCTTGAAAATACCTACATTTTCATTATTTCATCAAGGTTATATGATGGTTACAATCGATCGATTTAAAGATAAAGATGTTTTGCTCTATTCCCATAGACAAAACTGTTTAGTTTTCTAAAATGGGTGATATGTATATAAAAATCGATTCTAATTTTTACTCAAAAATTTAATTTTAATGAAAAATAATATAATTCATAAAAAAGTCAATTCCACATTAAGTCAGTCATATTACATAAATGATAAAGCCGCAGACTGTCCCAGTTATTTATAAAAAAACACACTTTAAGCTATAATATGTTTTGTCACTATCGCGTATAAAAAATTTAGTATTAACAGAAAAAGATAAAACACACTTTAGCATAAAGTGTTCTTTATCTTTATTTATAAAACAGTGTATATCTGCATAATTTATAATAACCTTCTAAAATTCAAACTAAATCCTGTGGTGTAAAATATACAATAAGTTCAAAAATCAACCCGGGTTAACAGGGTTTAACCAAGCAAAATAAAATAACACAACATAGATTAATTAATGAATAAATTATTATGCATTTGTCATTACGTATTTAGTGTGATAGTTGAACAAAAATGATTCCCCTCTAACGTGCAACTAGCGGCCCGTCCCGGCTCTTCTCGCCGCTCGCCTCGCCTTCCGAAAACCGTATGAAAATCCGCGCAGTATTTTTTGAGTTTACCGCGAATAAGTAAAGAACGTTAACAACAGTACGTTAAGAGCAGAGATTAATAAAAAATATTTTGTATTTCATTAGGAGAAGACACTTTGTATAGGACACTGCATAGAAAGAATAAAGTTTCAGATTTCTACAATGGTCTACAATCTCGAATATAAAAGAGTATTGTCATGAAGTTTATCGATTAGCTCTGAAATCAATTTGATATGTATTGTCATTTTTTTGGCAAGACAAGCGCAACCCTACAGACCTAACCGAGAGTTTTTTAGGTACCTACCTACCTATTTGATTGACTCTAACCTGTTTGTCATTTTTTAGAAATATCAATTTTACGTGATTTGTGCTTTATAAACTACAAATTTATTAGACTAAAATGCAAACTGATTTTAAATTATCTCACAAAGCAAAGAAACGCATCAAGGAAGTAAAGAGAAAAGCTCGACCGGGTGAGTTATTTGTATTGTAAGTCGGCATAGGGTACTGTGATCAAGTGTATCTTGTTTATGCCATTATTGTTTATACCATTGTATTCTGGTCATTAATTATCATGTTTAATATTAGTAGATGACAATTATAGATAAAAGTGGCGAATTCTAGAAAAATCCTCAAGTGAGCGTGGCGTCCATTGAAACATTCGTTCGACCTCGACATGAATTAGCTAATAAATACTATAATAATATATGTATTTATATACATTTGTTTTTTGTTTTATATATTTATAACGAACAACTCTCATAAAAATGTTAACCAAAACTGTAGCTTTTGTATATAAGTTTGTTCAAGTATTTATGACTAATGTGCTATGACATTGTATAAAAGACTTTATTTTATTTCAGAATTAGTAGATAAGCATCAATGGACAGCCTTAGGATATGCTGGGAATTTTGAAGAGTTTTTAAAATGTGATGACAATGTAGACAGAATAAGTGAAAATGTGGTGTCTCCAGATGAGTTTATAGAGAAATACGAGAAGATATACAAGCCAGTAGTGATAACACACGTGCAGACCAACTGGAAAGCTAATCACAAGTGGACTTTAGATAGACTAGCCAAAAAATATCGTAACCAAAAATTTAAATGCGGCGAAGACAATGAGGGTTATAGTGTTAAGATGAAAATGAAGTATTACGTAGAATACATGCGGACAACGACTGATGATAGTCCCCTTTATATTTTTGATAGTAGTTTTGGAGAGCATTTGAGGAGGAAGAAACTTCTAGAGGATTATGAGATTCCTAAGTACTTTAGGGATGACCTTTTCAAATACTGTGGTGAGGAGAGGAGGCCTCCATACCGCTGGTTTGTTATGGGACCACAGAGGTCGGGCACTGGGATTCACATAGACCCTCTTGGGACAAGTGCCTGGAATGCCCTTGTGTTTGGTCATAAGAGGTGGTGTCTGTTCCCGACGCACACTCCGAGGGAACTTATCAAAGTGACCGGTGCTATGGGTGGGAAGCAGAGAGATGAAGCAATCACTTGGTTTAAACTTATTTATCCTAAAACTCAACTAGATACTTGGCCCAAGGAATATAAACCGGTATAGCTCTTATTATTTATTTATTTATTTTACACTTTCATATAGTCTTTTTATTTTACACATGAAATGTTTATTTTCAGGTTGAAATTTTGCAAAAACCCGGTGAAACAGTATTTGTCCCTGGTGGTTGGTGGCATGTGGTCCTCAACTTGGACGATACTGTAGCAGTCACCCAGAACTTCTGCAGCCGAACCAACTTCCCGGTTGTCTGGCACAAAACTGTGCGTGGTCGGCCAAAGCTATCCAAGAAGTGGATCAAAGTTCTTGAAACCAAAGAGCCCAATTTATACAAAATGGCCAGTAGCATGGATCTCAGTCAAGGTACTGGCGTGGCGTCGGATAGTTCGTCCAACAGCAGCTCCTCCAGCAGCGACAGTGAGAGCAGCTCCTCAGACAGCTCCAGTGAAGAAGACAGCGGACAAGAGAGCATCTCTGCTCACAAGAAAAAGAAGAGAAGGAGAATATGAAAAAGAATCTATGTATTTTGTAGTCAAATCATGATTTCTAGTTTGATCTTAAGTAGTTGTGTGTATTTGATTACGTAAAGCTGCCTCTTTGTATTATTAGGTGTATGAACTAATTTAATTTTTACAGTTGTTATTCAAATGACAATGATTATTATTTCTTTTGTTACTGACTAAATTCTTTATGAATTAAATATTATTATCGCCTGTCTGTCTTTTTTTAATAACAAGCGTAGCAGTACAAAGTGTGACTTAGCCAGGTATTGCTAGCTTTTTTTATCTGACTTGCCTGCTAAATTGTTCTGCTTTTTTTGCCACGCATTCATCACAAAATCTCGATTTTAACGCAATTTTCTAGTATGTTACTCACTAGTTGTCAAGTAAAAACAATAGCAATAACGATTTTAGTCTATGGTTGTTTTGGCTGTATGGGCTTAGATCGCTTTGCCTTTTCATATGAATATTAAACTAAACCGAAAAAAGTCTATCTATCTATGGTTTTTCAGTAGTAGCCATTTGTTATCATTTTATTCAAGTGAATATCTGACAAAAATCAAAATGTTGCGCTCAGCTTCAGGCAAATTGATTAATGTTTTCAAACAATCACTTATTCCCTCATCCAGGGTCAGTGCCGTGATCCCCGCACGTCTTTCTCATGGAGGACCAGTGGAATCTGATGAAGAATTTGATAGCAGGTTAGACTTTTACGTTATGTAACTTGAAATGCTGATAAATTAGAATCCTATTGTAATTTCAGGCTAATGACATCGTTCGTCTGAATGCCGATACGGTGTTTTCACGTTTGGCATATTATCAATTCTGTTATGTCATAATGCAGTAGCACATTGTATCATGTGCTGCATTTGATATAGTTACACATTGATGAGAACAATACTGTTGAGATGGAAAGAAATGTTATTGAACATGTCTATCAAATATACAGTTAGTAGTCAATTATTATTAAAGATAAAAGTTGACCCTCCTGGAACAGTAATCGGGGAAGACAGGAACCAAAAGTAATTTAATGTTCCTCAAGTTTGTTTTCTTGTTTGTATTTTACTTGTTTCCGGTGAAGGAAAATATCGTGAGGAAACCTGCACACTTGTTGATTATTAACTTTTGTGTGAAATGGAGAAGGCAATGGCAAACCACTCCATTAATAATGCCAAGAAAGTTGTTGTGTGTGTTTCATTCCACGTAATGACCACGACCCTCAGCCACGAGGAATACGACTATGAAGAAGAGTTTCCTCATGAATGAACAATATGATAACCCTTCTTCATGTGATCCTGTTTAGAGCCAAATGTTGCATGCAAACTAAAATAAATAAAAAATTGAAACAAATCATGCTTAGAACAGGTTATTATGATTTCCAGGTATGAAGCATTCTTCAACAGGAAAGACATTGATGGCTGGGAAATCCGCAAGGGAATGAACGACCTCTGTGGTATGGACCTTGTGCCTGACCCGAAGATCATCAAGGCGGCCCTCCAGGCCTGCCGAAGGGTTAATGACTACGCCCTAGCAGTCAGGTTCTTAGAAGCATGCAAAGACAAGTGTGGGCCCAAAGTTACTGAGATCTACCCATACATCATTCAAGAAATCAAGCCTACACTAACGGAGCTTGGCATTGAAACTCCTGAGGAACTTGGATATGATAAACCAGAATTAGCTTTAAAGAATGTGTATGAGGTATAAGCATACTGCAATATTGTTGGTAGAAAAATTATATTATAGTTTCATCAAACTTAATTTATGTAAGTCTACATTGAGAATCAACAGTCAATCTAATGTATAAAGAGTAAGAAAAATAAATCATGTTTGATTTACTATAACCCTAGCTTTGTTTTTCAATCAATTCATATTTCAATGTGAAATTCTTAGTTTAAAAAAACTAAACAAATGAAAACTGTTACCCAAAGAAACAAGAGTGTCTCTGTGCAATATTATGTGGGGGGAATTGCATATTTTTGAAATTATTTAAAGGACAAATTAAAATAATTTGCGTAATTAAGAGTTATTTACTGATAATAAGTACAGTATCTTTTTGTTATCACATTTGCACATTTCACAATGCAGCATAGAGATTATCCTTATTATTTTTACTTATCTAGAGAGACAACAACAAGCAGGAAATATAATGAATTAGAAAGAAGATTCTATGTTTTATGACTACGTCGCCAGACTAGGTTGTCAGTAAGACTAGATCTTTATTATTCACGTCGTATCCTTGGAACTAATAACATGGCAACTGATATTATGGTGTTTAGCTGATATATTGGTGTTCAGGATAAGGGTATTTCTGAAATATCATGCTAAGCTTGCAATGAACAGGCAATTGAAAAACTCTTATCTCAAGTTACAACTCAAATACCAAGGAATTTTACTGGAATTATCGTCATGAAGTAGAAACTGCAATATTACTAGATTGTGGTCTATATGACCATAGAATCAAGGACAGTTCTGTTGCCTATTGGTCTATTCTAGGTCTAATAAAATTCTATAAATTTACGTAAATACTTTAATGATTGCAATATTCACACAGTCATACATTATTTACAATTACAAATCATTGTACTTACAACAAAATTGTGCTTACACCTTTTTATACTTAGAAAATGACAAAAACACAATAAATCTTTGGTAATAAAAGGAAAAAAATAAATAGGAAAACAAATATTTAAACAATCAAATAAATACCTTTTGTCTTTTTCTGAAATAGTTATTTTTTTAAACTGCCTCTCTTCGCACTTTGTACTCTTCTATGACCTCTACCTTATTGACTAGTCCCGACTAAGTTAACGAATTAATTTAATCCTAACGTTTAACGCGAATGTTTAATTTAAAAATGCCAATGGGACAGATATTAATCGAGCTAGACGTATTATTTGCACACGATAACGTGAGATCATTGCACGCAGACATGAAAAAATTTGTAGTCAATTCTGGGGCCCGCGAAAAAGCGGCAAATGCGATAAATGACAGATTTGGAGTTAAAATGTAATAAACCTACTCTGAGTTGACGTTGAGTGTGTATGCGATTTCGAATTGTCACTAGATGGCGCGGCAGAGTCGTAAGTCATGTCTGATGCCTTTAGGCGACTCGAATAAATGACTTCAGCGTTAGTTTTTGCTATTCATTTATGATGAAAGCACATCAAGCTACCCAAAATCATTGCAAACTCGCCTCTATAACCGCGCCGTAGAGATCCATGCAGGGTCGCTTGTTGACTGGATAAAATTATCTTTTAGAGCCTTCCAGTAACAGACTATAAATTTAGTCTATGGCTAAGGTGTCATCCCATATCGTGCACACATCGTAGATTTCAATTAAACAATTACACAACTATTTGAAGTTACATCTAGGTAAGTACGCATATTTTTAGACATTGATACAATTTCATAGTTCACACTGTATAACCCTGCGCTCGACGTAATTATATTCTCATCTCATTAGAATGTACAAATACAATGGACTATTAATTACATTTAATAATTCATCTAAATATATTACAAAAGTTTTATATTAAAGGCCGGTGCAGACCTACTGCATAATGCGTTTGCGTTTATTTCTACAAAATTTCTGGCGAACTGTTTCATGATAATCTATAGCCGGCATTACAATTCCATACACTTAATACAATAAAAGCATACACATTATATAGTGGCTCTAGACCAGTCTTAAGTATGCGTTAATATGATTTGACAAATCTTTTCTATGTGTACGACTAGAATAGTTTGCGGATCTGACTAGAGTGGACGCAAACGAAAACAACAATGCTTGAAATAAATTAAGTAAACAAACACAACAATCTCAACAACTAAAAATAAATAAAATTAAGGAATGTATAATTTATAATCGTAATAAATACTTCATTAGTGCCGTGTCCAATCGTGAAGTTATAATATGTACAAGACTAGAACAACGTAAAATAAATTATGGTCATTGTAAAAATATTGCACAAATCTGTTCCCTTATAGATTTGTAAATAAATAAATTAAATTTCATAAATAAATTTGCAAACCAAATCTTTGTCAAATAAATAAATTATGCTAATTATTTTTTTATTCGAGTCAGTAACTTCATCAGTTATGAATACAAAACTTAAAGTACCCGCTTCTACATATGTACATATCGTATATTTTTATGAAAAAGTCTGTAGAGCCATTTTTGTATCATACATACAAAATCTAAATTGACCTAGTATTCACGCGTTCATTCAACCAAACAACTTACATCTACGAGAAATTTGTGACCCCGCAAGGCATTATCTGACCAAAAAGCTAAAATATGGTGGAATATTTGACAACATGCTATTTTTTTAACATTTCCACGGACGCACAACTGCTATAGCAGTTTAACAATTAAACTTCTTTTGTGTCTCTTCGAACGACCGCGAAAGTGTTAATAAACCCTTAACTATTATAATGCTAAGTCTACACCAAGACATTTAACGTTTACACTTCCCACTATGATTTCACAGAATTCTATAAAAAATACTATTTTTTTATTTGTAGGCCTTCGTTGGTTCGGTGCAGACATAGCATAAACAATAACTGATTACAGATTACTGACTCGAACCAAACAGTCTAGCTTCAGTGGACATTTTCCCTATTCTATGTTTTGTATATGGTCTGCGGTCCGCATTGTCTATGCTCGTTCGACCAGCAGCTCTCCGCAGTCGGGCTCCGCGCCCGCCACGAGGGTTAGCAGCTAGGAGTCCGCTACAACTGCGTCTCGCTCCGCCTTTACTTGTTGCTGCAAACGACAAATCATACTTTATACTAATATTATAATGCAAAACATTGTGAGGATTAATGTATGTTTTCACGCCAAAATCTGTTGTACGGATTATTATGAAATTTGGAATAACGCATAGGATATTCGAAGCAATTTTTATCCCTAAATTGAGGGGAGCCAAGCCCATACATAAAATGCAATGGTCTTACAACTAGGGATGTCGGCAACCTTACGAAAATTATTGTTCCGAAATTCTAGTAGTTTGTAGCTTTGGTAAATATAATTTAATTTAGAATATGACGTGAAAAAGTACACCCGTGAAGGCCTAATTTCTGAATAAATGATTTGATTTTAATAATACACTTATTGGAAATAAACACTACACACTACAATGTGGTTTAGCAAGGTTAGTAAGTCCTCATTTTCAGAAATGGTCTATTTTGTAATAGACGTTTTAGGAAGTTGTCGTTTTATGAAGTTTACGTTCTAGCCTGAGGGAACGTAATTGTTTAAAGAACATATGTAATATTTTAAGCCTGTTTGTTGATGCAGATTTTCATGAGATTTTCACTAATAGATTGTTTGATTCCTGAGGAAGGTAAGTGTATAATAAATTATGTTTTTACCCGAGCGAATAGAAACACTTCAATACTAACCATAGCCTTGGTAAGCGCATTGGCGTCCTTCAAGCTGAGCACTTGCAGCACCTGCGCCTCCCCCCCTCCCTGCAGCATCACCTGCGCCACCCCCCCGCCCATCGAAATCGCCTCCAACGTCTCACCGTTTTGTTCAACCTGCACATACAAGACTTTTAAAACTATCAGTAACAAGTCTTCTCAGAGCAATGCCCCATTATTCAGTCGCGCTCCGTTGTTTTCGAAAGGTTTTGACACTGACGTCCATTGACGTTCAATTTCTGCGTTGTCTGTCGATGATAATGACGGAGCGCGACTAAATATTGGAGTTATATTAGCAATAACACTCCATAAGAACTTTTTATTTAAGTCGCCTAAAGGCATCTGGCATAATCGCCTAAAGTCTAGACGTCTAGTGGCAAGTAGTTACATACATATTAGTGAACTGTCAACAAGTAATATATCTGTCCTATCATGGTACTGATAGACAACTTTGGTACACAGATTTCTCTAAAACTACTATATAAACTGACCATTGTATAATCTTTTATCCATATTCACGTTTTCACATGAACAATCTCCCGTTATGACGAAACAATTTTGACTTGAATGACTTTGATCATTATACGATTACCTAACCTGTCTCATAAGAAAAGATATCAAAATAAAATAAATTTAATCAGAATGTCGAGCAGGTGACTATAACTGACAAGAATAACAGGTGAATATTGAAATATTAGGTAAATAAGTTTTACCGACTTTTCAATCAATGTGATTTTTGTGTGTCAAAGGATTTTTGTGTGTCAACGGATTTTTGACTAAGGATTTTTGTGTGTCAACGGATTTAAGACTGAAAAGCCTAAAACGAAATGAAAGCACAAGAAATGAAAATACAAGCGAAATAATACACACCTCATGCAGGTAAACGTAGCACACTGAAACGCATAAACTATATCTACACACAAGATGGAAGCACATAGAATGTTCACGAATGAAAACATTGTATGAACTTCCATAAAAAAAAAAAAACTACAAAAATAAAACACAAATAAACAGGTATACACATCCGCATCTTTAATGCAACTGACAAACAAAACAGGATAAACTCTGAAACATAATAACAAATGCATATTTTCCAAATAAAAACAACATTATGTACTTCAGTAAAAATAATATGCATCAATTATATTTTCACATCCAATGAACACAACGTTTTCTCTACTTAAAATTAATATTTTAATAACAAAAACTAAATTTATTGCTGTATTTGTACACAATTATGCATGCAGTAAGTTTCAAAACCACGCGTTTAAAATTCGTGAAAATATTCCCATTATTGAGACTTTTATCTCAATACCTACCACGTGTTTTCTTGGAAAATTTCTAAGATTACCCAATTGGTCGCAAACTAGAGAGAACAGGGTAGCATTCATAATATTTTCAGTGTACTGGCAATCATCTGTTTACTTAATTAAATAAAAAAAATAAGTATATTTTTTTAACAACATGCATGACAAGTATTTCTTTGGTCAAATTGAAAATATTATGCAATAATCTTAAAAAAATACTTTTGGTATCTAGGAACTCTTATACAATACATCTTAATCATAGTAAAAAAATATTTTCAAGCATCTGTAACATCACAATTAAAATATAATATATCAACAAAACAATGTGCATAATAAAACTTCTAAGTGCAGTGAAATATACACAATTTCACAAATAATATGGCAACAGCATGCATTTTGGCGATCTAGCAAGCGACTTGGACCAATTTATCATATCTTGTGTGATGTTTAATTATAAATCACAGTAACGTATCTAATTTGTTGAAAAACTGGTCCAAAATGTTTCTACTATTATAAAATCAATACAGCGTTTATCGGCAGCCGAGCCTGGCAACACGAAAATTGTAAATAAACTATATCTATATATAAGCTAAATATACTCTAATCCTCTTATTAAAAAAAAATCTGATTAGGCTTGGAATAATTGTTTGTTTTGTCTCATTCTTTTAATGTCAATACAGACCTTTCTGTATTGACATTAAAAGAATGAGATAAAACAAGGAGAGAGATATATAGGTCTAATTAAAGAATATTTTCTTAATAAGAAGATACTTGCGTTGTGAGCACTAGGAGATCGTGGTAATAATTTATAATACAAAATATCACAACCGTTGCACTGGCGTCATCCGCATTACTTGCTCCGCAATGAAATGTTTTAAAACCCAATGTTTTACAAAAAACCACTAAAATCCAAAATTTGGCAATTCCAATTAAGTAATTATCTTTTTAAAATAAAAAAAAATATTAAAATCCCATTTGGTACGACAGTTTCCCTCACTAATTCTAATGGAGGAGACATTCTATACAAATAAAAGTTTTATACATGTATAAATAGATAATGTAAAAAAAAATCAAAAACCAAACTGGAACTACCGACTCGCTTTTAGATGGCACAAACTCTAAACAATAATAATCTTTGGAGCTGCTTTTATCAAAATATTATAAGTAACGTATAGTTTACAAGAGTATCACACTTGTGTAAATTAAGTATTTTTAATAATGTCGGCGATGTTCAAACGGCTTTGTAGTAACTAGGGTCTTATGTCAAGCAGTAGTTCTTAAGGATTATTTTTCTTTGATCTTTATTAGTACTTAAAGCGAAGTCAAAGTCTAATCTCATCGCGTTCAGGAAATATTATATATGTAACTGTTATATAAATAGACAATTTTTCGACTATTCCATACCAGTTCCGTCCGGTCTAGCTGAACGGTCAATTTGTGAGAACAAAATAATTTACTATTTCTGATATAGCTTTTTTTGGAGATCTGCTCTATTTTGTGATCCCAACCTACTGTGAAAACTTGGCTAACTAAGTTAAGTGTTTAAGAAACCACCGCGTATAGTCAGAGAGCCAGAACGCCACAAATCTAAATTTCCTAAATAGCCTGCTTGACCTTCGCCTCAAATAGACGGAGATCCTTAGGGAACTAGAACGTCAGTTATTTATATTTCCTAAATCACCTCCCATTGTACTTTTGAAGCATCATACCAGTAAATAAAGTTAAAAAAGTATCTGACTATTCTTCGAATATAAGTTTTATACATATTCGGAATCAGCAAAGAAAGACGATTACAATTATGTATAAAATTACGAAGCGTGTTGCGGATACTTTTGTAGTAAATTTTGCTTTTGTAGTAAAGCTTGTGTCGGATATTTCTGTTCGTAGTGCGACTTTGCTATTCGCTACACCATCGAGTCAATTCGCAGCGAGACGCAGCCAACTAATAGCAATACTATTGTGACGTAACGACAACCATACCGCAATGTGATTGGTGCTGCGTGTCACTTCGATTCGACAGTGAGAAATGAATTGTAAAACCACACTTTGCCCTGTACACTTGACGAAACTTAGTTACTCAAAGAGTTTATTTTAAGTGAAATCATTCAAGTTAAATGCGAATCATATAATGTGTCTTTATATCACAGTAAATAACTTTGTAAATGTCTACTGAGGAGCCTGCCACCCACAGCACAGGGGAGCCTACAGTGGGTGTCAGCACATAATATTATGTCATGTAACAGTTATTTACTAATTTATTTTGGAAATGTATCCTTCCTCAAGAAAATTGACGGATTGTAACCAAACGCTCCGAGAATCACGCATATTGTATCGTATCAAAATCAAACATCGAAGAACAAAGAGAGAAACAGATCCGCCACATATGGTATCAGAGACGAGAGTGCCTCGCGCGGCGACAGCGCACCTGCACCAGCGGCGCCACGCAGACGCCGTCCTGCTGCTGCATGCTGGCCACCATGGACTGGTACACCGACGCCGACACCGGCACCGTGATCACCCCCGACACCGACACCGGGTAACCTGCGACACGGCCACGGGTTGGATATTATTTTTTATTTTGACGACGTCGATGGCGCAGTGGTAAGGTTCTTGCCACTGAACCGAGAGGTCCCGGGTTCGATCCCCGGTCGGGTCATGATGGAAAATGATCTTTTCCTGATTGGCCCGGGTCTTGGATGTTTATCTATATATGTATTTGTTATAAAATATAGTATCGTTGAGTTAGTATCCCATAACACAAGTCTCGAACTTACTTTGGGGCTAGCTCAATCTGTGTGATTTGTTTTAATATATTTATTATATTATTATTATTATTTAAATTTAATTTATTTTTATTTGAAGCGGTGGTGGTGTAATGGTTAAGACGAAAGGTCGTGGATCGAAAGGTCCCAGGTCTGAAGCCTCATGAGTGCCACTCGTGCCACATGAGTTTGTATGCCAATCTGACTCATGTACAGTTTCATCGACCATCGTGAAGGAAAACATCGTGAGGAAACCTGCAAACTTGTTGATTATTAACTTTTGTCTGAAATTGAGAAGGCAATGGCAAATCACTCCATTAATAATGCCAAGAAAGTTGTTACGTGTGTTTCATTCCATGTAATGACCTCGTGGTCACTCATGAGAAATCCTCAGTCATGAGAAATACGATACGAATACGAGTACCTATTGTTATGAAATAAATGAATATGAACACATAGTTCACTAGTGTCGCTTTGGTAAACATTATTTCACTAGGTCTCGCGGCTAAAAAAAAAACTGCTGCCCACGGCAGCAGTTTTTTTTTCACGGATCAAAAGTGCCCTATGTCCTTCTCCATACTTCAAACTATGAGTATGTAAAATTTCAAGAAGATTGGTCGAATAAATAGATCAGAAGAGGCAACAAACATAAAACGTACTTTCGCATTTACAATAATACGTAGATAGGATTTATAATATGATGTGGAAAAGTACCTGTTATGGTTTAATTTCTGAATAAATTATTTGCACCATCTACAGTGTAGATTCTACATTGATATTACAAAATGTCTTTTTAAAACTTTGAATACAAAAAGTGGTGTTATTCGACGTGAAACAATGTCTCTATCAATAGTATTTCCTGAAGATATGTTCCAACTTTGAGAATGTGTTTTCGAATGATCGAAACTATTCGACCGATTTCCGAAACAACGGAGCAAAACGTGGGGTCTAAGAGAACTTCAATCGACGTGACATGAAATGGAATAAGTATTCCCATTTTCGCACGGGAACTCACCGTGTCCGTCTTCGCCAGTGAGTATGATCTGTCCGTCGTGATTGAGCGTGGCCTCTGCCACGGCGTTGAGGTCGACTGCCACCGCGCCCTCGCCGTCCAAGCCGGACACGACGCTTGTGCCACCTTCGCCGCTGTGAATCTGATAGAAATTCCATACTAATATTATATACTGACAGGTTGACAGTTTAGTGCACTAGTGTGTATGCGACTACCTGCCACTAGATGGAGGTAAGTAGTCGTAAAGTCATGTCAGATGCCTTTAGACGACTTGAATGAAATCTGACACTAGTGTTAGCAATACACTCGATATGATTATGATGATCCACACTAATATTACAAATGCGAGTCTGTCTGTCTTTGCCGATTTTGATGAAATTTGGTATGCATGTTGTTCAAGTATAGGCTACTTTTTTCCGAAAATCGACCCCCAAATGACAGGTGAAAGTTTGTATGAAAATCGAGTATGTTCCGTTTGGCAGACAAATTCACGCGGGCGATGCCGCGGCCAAAAGCTAGTATTAAATGAGTATGCTCTAAAAAATCCCAGTGCACTAGCACATACATATTTGAATTTTTGTTTCTTCTTCTCGTGTGTCAGGTACACACGTGATTCTCTTTCTTATAATTATCAGGAATTATAAAATGAATCGTGATTATACGACGACCTCTATAACCCGACTGTCATCTGGACTTTCCATCCCCAGTCAGGTAAAGGTGGAAAATGATATTATTCAGATTGATCTTAGATTTTATCTATATTATGTTAACAAACGTTGAGTTAGTAGGCCATAACAAAAATCTCGACTCTGGGGATAGCTCAATATGTGTAATTTGCATATAGCATTGTGAAACATGTAGGATTAAGTTTTCTTTTAACACCCCATTGTAAATAATGTAAAGTCATGTTTTTGCAAATAAATAATCTATGACTTTGTTCATATTTATTTATATAGAAGAATATACATATATCTCACCACTTGAGCTGTAGTGCCGTCTGGGAGAGTGATGATCGGGTTGTTGGGGTCCACTTGTATGAGGGACACTGTTCCGTCTGGGTTCGTGATGGTCTGGAGTACTGCTGGCGCGTATTGCGACATCTACACAGTAATAAAAATATTTTTATTAATTTGAAATCTAATTTCCATATCCTCTCGTGGATGTCGTAAGATGCGATTAAGTGACACCTATGTATCTATCAGGTAACAATAGCATTCACATGCAGGTTTGACACAGCCGAATCAAAATTTCAAAGTTTTTTTTTATGATGACCACGAGCTTCGCGAGATCACAGCACCCGAAAACCATTCGGAGATGAAAGAAAGAGACTATCGATAGTGCCCGAAACAATCCATACTATCGATAAATCAAATTAAATCATGTTAAATTTATCGATAGCACTGATTTTCAAGGTCAACCAATAGTGAAAACACAAATCAACAATACAACGACTCTATTGAACATAGTTTCAGCAGTTTGTAAACTGAATAACATAATATGGTGATGGTGAGGTGAGCACAGCTTGTTGCCCGCGGCCCGCGCTCGAGGACGAGTTGGAGCTGGTGCCGCTAACCATCAGCTATATGCTGATAACTATCGAAAGGACTACGATTCCCAAGGTCAACCACCTTGCAACGATCATTCAACAGTTGTAAACAAAACAACATCGTACATCGACGTCCTGCAGCGTCATCTGGTCGATGCACACTTGCTGTGAGGTGAGCACCGCTTGCTGTCCGCGGCCGGAGCTCGAGGACGAGTTGGAGCTGGTGCCGCTCACCGTCGGCATGCACGCCGCTAACTATATCATTGTATCGTGTTGTGTGTGTGTGTGTGTGTGTGTGTGTTAGTTACCGTATCCAGGCAGCATTCCGAGGTGGCATTGGGGGAATAATTGAGATGGGTTAGTAATAACATGTGTTAATCAATATATCTGTTTCATATAGATGTATAATATCTTCAATAAATAAGTTCATTATGAATTAAATGCTTATATGTACTGTCCAAGTTGACTTAATATTTGACCCGATGATCAAAATATAGCTTTCCAAATTAATTAGAAAAATGATTTAGATACCAGTTTCCCGCCATTTTGAATTGGTTTAACATGCTTCAATATAATATCTTATAAAAATACTCTAGTCAAATTTATCAACAATACGCCTTCACCGGGTCAAATACGTTTATTCCTTTTATAAGTTATATCAAACCAGACATGCAAGTAGACTTTCGAAGCTGCAAGTAAAGTATCCAATCCATACTTCACTACATAATATAAAACAAAGTCGCTTTCCGCATATATATATATATATATATATATATATATATATATATATATATATATATATATATATATATATGCTTAGATCTTTAAAACTACGCAATGGATTTTGATGCGGGTTATTTAATACATAATGCGATTCCTAAGGAAGATTTATGTCAATAACTTCTGTCACGCTTGCACGGCTAAACTGCTTATTTATTTATTTATTTTATTTCTTAGGTTGTGTAAACCTGCTGGGCCGATTTTAATGAAAGAAGATTTTAATGATACAAGATGTAGGGTGTTGTTTTTTATATTTTATACTCCATATAATGTACTTTTTTGCATACATTCAAGGTTTTTTACAACTTATGGAAATAAATAAAAATGAACTTTTATTTTTTATTAAATTATTGAAACAAAACGCATATCTGTTACTAGCAGATTATGATCCTTTCATAAATATTTCTATTCACGAAAACAAAAAAAAGATGTTGTCTATCATTTAAATTGACAGTGACATTTACTGTTAGATGTTATTCAGAGACTATTGACGTTTTTAACGTTATATATATCTCCATTTGTAACGATTTTTATGCGTTTTGTTATCTTTCTACACTATGGCCCATATTAACTTCAAATGCATTTAACTTTTTACTGATAAATTGTGGAGATATGGTATGATTAACATTTTTAATACATATTTTAAGACAAACAAATTAGTAATATTTTCATTGTCGCATACTTCGTCTTTAGACGGTACCACCAACCTATAGGTATCTGCCAATCTTCTTTGGAATATCTATTCCACTCTAGATAGACTTTCCACATTTGGAATGATAAGTAACCAGGCAATAGACAAAGTGAACAATAAATGGAACATACACTGACGGTCTGCGGCGGTTTGTCATCGTCCTCAGTGAAGGCGGGCAGCAGGTCCTCCCGCCCGTGGTACTTGTAGCAGTTGATCACGATCTGCCTCAGCGCGTGCGTCCAAGACATCTGATCAATGTTCACATATGTTAAATGTTTGAACAGATGCTTTACTAGGAACCATTTCATTTTTATTCACGTGTTGATTGTTAAGCTCAAGATAGCTTGATTATATAGAGCGTAATCATCGATCAGCTATACAATATTAGTGATGTATATTATTCATAATAAAGTCTTATTATCGTCATATTATATGTCAGTCAGTCGACATTAATGACTTTTAATTTCACCTAATGGTAAGTGATCACCGCTGCCTAGAAACAACTGTTACACTAGGAGCCTGGAGCATTATAGGTTACCTTCTGTTTCTCGTCCTCGGATCGGGCGTCCATGCGCACGTTGGCCCAGGGCAGGTCCTTGGGCCACCACGGCGGCCGCGTGGACTCGCGGCCCCAGCCCGGCTTGCCGCGCACTACATGTTCAAATTAAAACCTTACAAATAATGTCTTCATATTAATTTCTTAGTAACAGAAATGTTATACCGAAAATTGACGCAAAATACTCGTCTTCCTTCCATGTCCTCACAATAATATAAAACAAAGTCCTCTGCCGCGTCTGGCTGTCTGTTCGCGATAAACTCAAAACTACTGCACGGATTTTCATACGGTTTTCACCAATTGATAGTGATTCCTTAGGAAGTTTTAGGTATATAATTTATTATGTCTTTACGCCGGGGTGGGACACTAGTATTAGATAAATTAATTTATACTCAACAATAGCTTTTTCATCCTTAACAAACCTGGTCCTAAAACTCATCTGCATAACGCTTCCAACTCTTTCACCTAAACGAATGAATAAGAATAATATTAACTATTATTTTGTCTCATTTACTCATCTCATTTAGATCTCTGTCGACGGATAAAAACAGACGTCAATGCAATGGAGCAATTGAGCCGGACCCTCCCCTTCATCGAATCTACAAATGCCGCAATCATCAATTTATCTCAACAAACTCACCCATGGAATACTTGAGCATGAGCGGTATGAAGGCGCGGAGCTGCGCCTGCGTCATCTTCTCGACGGGCGTGGGGATGCCGTCGATGATGAGCGGCGGCAGCTCGAACAGCGACGGGTCGTCCTGCGGCGGCGGCGGCGCCTGTGCCACGCCGCCCAGCCCGAACTGACTCATTATTACTCTCACACGCCACGAGTATTGGGGGATGATAGCGAGGAAGCACAGAAAGGATACGGGTTTAGGAGTGGGTGATTTACTCTCACAAGCCACGTGTATTGGGGGGATGACAGCGAGGAACCACCGAAAAAGAGAGAGCATCTTGGCGCAAAATTTCCTTTTCTCAAAATGTTCTTTTAATAAATAAAACTGTTTCAATCAGTTGCTTTTCTAAATTATCATCAAAAACACAAAAGGGCATTATGAGAAAGGACATTTTGCGCCAAAACGCGAAAAAGGGGGGTTAAAGAGTGGACGGATCAGGGAGGAGGTGATTTATTTTCAAGCAACGAGTATTGGGGGGATGATAGTGAGGAAACACCGAAAATTTGAAGGTTGGGGTTTAAAAAAATAGCGTGGAAGGACAAGAGAGTGGGTGATTAGTTAATCATCCACTCTCTTGTGATAGTTATCGCAAGTACCGAGTATTGGTTGGAAATAACGTGAAAGCAACTCATAAGACACGAGTGAAAGAGGAAAATAATAATATTATACGAGGAGTGGAAAATATCAGAGATAAAATAATACAACTCTCTTTCACTCATCTGAATGTTTTTCAGGGTTCTGTTAAGGTTAGGGGCCCAGGGTCTGCTTTCCATACCACGAGAAATTTAATTTTCTGGTGTGTGCAATGGAAGTGGAATGGATTAAAGGAAACATTTTCAGGGATATGGATAAACTGTGAAACCACATGTGCAAGACAATATATGGCTTATAATATCCATACTAATATTATAAACGCGAAAGTCTGTCACGCTTTCGCGGCTGAACCGCTAGACCCATTTTGATGAAATTTGGAATAATTATAGTTACAGGGTCAAACCAGCGACCAACCGCTAGCCGATCTATAAAACATTAATAATAAAACACATGTGGTTTCATTTTAATGTCACAAAAACATCACAATTCTACACATTTATTTGTATAATCATCTTTTTAAATTTAAGGTATTTCACATAGGTAAAGATTAATTTTGATAAAACTAATCCATTCCATAGATTTTGCAAGAGGTATCTAAAGTGTTCATAATGTCAGTAAGCTACGGTCAATCGGACGAAAACCACACAATGTAGATATAATCAATCTGAAATTTTGTTCTTTCCTATTCTAGCGTACATAACCTCTATTATTATTTACTATTTGACTTTTTTAAAAGCGGATTGCAAGCGGCATCAGGGATCGAGAAATAATTTGTTTTAAATGTCTATGAAACTTCAGTGATGACCCAAAAACTTGTCACTTGTTTATTGCACCTTCACACATTGTCTTTTTGTATTGAATATAATAATATATTGTAATTTATAAGACGTGTGTGATTTTTGCAAATACATTTCTGTCTCTATATTCCCACGTACGTTGCCAACCGCCAAACTCCGAAGCCTGCTTACCTGTTGCGCCAGCGCATTCTCCAGCTCCTCCATGATCATGCAGCGGAGGTTTCGAACGACATCCTCCAAAGGTTTGGCTCCGAACACCCTGTATGAAGTGTTGGGTTTGCCCGGAGTGGCCACCAGCACTACGGCTTGTTGGCCGACGCGGGTCGCGAATTCTTCTATGGTTTGCTGTTAAGGGGAAAGTTCGTGTTTACATTTTTGACTGATATGTTCCGATGAATGATGACTTGAGAACAGAACACCAGTGTTGTTGATTTATCAGCTAGTTCAGAGACGCGAAGAGGGTAGATAAGGGTACACGAAAGGGATAACAACAATGTCAACAAATTATATACAGACGGGAGTTGATGCAATGATGCAATTAAAAATTATAAATGCGAATGTCTGTCAGTTGCTGGGCCAAACTTGTTGCAATTTGAAATAGGTATTCAATTCAATTCACAAAATATTTATTTCAGACAGTCCATATGATGTTAGTAACATTATAACTAGTTATATTATAACAACATTAACTTACATTAGTGTTAGTAAAACCAAACAAAAATATATTACACTTATCATTAGGAGCTGCGGGCAATAATTGCGGGTAATTATTATGCTTAAATAAAAGGTATTTTTATTATTGTGTGGAATTTAGATTTTAATATAGTATTAATAAAATATAGTATTGGCCTCACCCTCAGTTTCCGGAGAAGTCTATTTTGATGGCGTTTCCTGACTGACGGGTTGGTTTCGAAGGAGTGGGGTCTCTTGCGTTTCTTGGAGGAAGCTATGGCGGCCGCGGCGGCCATGCCTACTGGACCTGCAATGAAACGATCAAGCGTCAAATACGGATACATTGGACGGGCCGCTAATCAGGAACAAGATACACTATGTACAAATTCAACTCCAAGTTAAAATCATTTATTCAGAAATTAGACCTTCAGAGGCACTTTTTCACGTCAATTTTTATATTAAATGGCATTTTGGAACTACCACTGCTGAGAAGAAATGCCGAAAGAAACTCATTTGAACAGTGTTGGTCAATATCATGCCAGACGGGCTTACCATTATTGTTTGTTCACACAAACTCGTAGATAAATAAAAAGTGTACCCACCAGCAGCTGCCAGCTGTTTGGTGACCTCGTCGCTCATGGCGCTCTTGATGATGTCCGAGCCGTCGTCGTAAGCGGAGCCGGCGGGCGAGGAGGCGCAGTCGTCGTCGTCGTCGGAGCCGCCGCTCAGGCCGCAGCCGTCCACTTGGGACATGTCCTGGGAACAATTACCTGAACTTACATATTTCTTATACGTTATTTTCAGACGTATCATGTAGAGAATACAATACAATACCCTTTATAACAAGGTCGACTGCCGCGTCGGTTTCAAACCTTCCTTCTTTTAAATTACACAACGGATGCAGTTTTCATTGTTATTTAGACAATATTAACAAAAATTTATACATACAAAACAGCCATTAGACCGTGCGAAGCCGAGCCAGGTTCCTAGTTGCATATAAAACAAAACATACAGTTATAAACTTTAATATGCGCAAGAGGCCGCCTTTTCGCTGTTTGCAATTTCTTCCAGGGAAACTTTTGAAGAATCTTAAGAATAAGAGAATGCTGAATGCTAATAAAATTGATCTATTCTTCCTATTTGTTAGCTGGGAGGGTATGCTTTTAGCATTCAGATCGCCATTTGTTGAACTATATTTTTACGACAGTTTCAAAAAAACAAAGAATCCTTTTTCTTACATGTTTATTATATTTAGATATTAACACTCCATGTTAAGGTTTTAGAATATCACTTTTAGGTTTATTCTAAAAGACAAAAATAATTCTTCTTCAGAAAAATAGTTCTGCTTATTCATTACTGAAAGTTGTTTTCTCCTTAAATTTAGTCCTATCCAGAGCTAGTCTGAATAATTGTTGACTAGACTCTCTCCGGCAATCTTTTCCATCATTACAATTTGAAAAAATTAACAAAAAATGTACTTACATGAGTTTAAAACGTATCGGTCTAGTAATGCCTGGTAATAATTCAGTTAGGCCAAGCTCAATTTATAGACAAGCTAGGTAGCTGTGTAGCATTCCTCCCATGGATGTCATATAGTCTAGGCGGCTGATAGAAATAATAGCATTCCCAAAGAGGGTTGACGGCAGGCAAGTAAAATCACAGTAGAATCTTCAAAATTTTTAGGTTCAAATTCAAATTCATAAATTAGACCATCACAGGCACTTTTTCGCGTCAATTTTTTTATTATTTAGTTATTTCTCATAAGCTACAAACAACTGGCATAGGTTAATTTTAGTTGCTGCGGACGCGGCGTTAAAGCCCCAAATTAAAACAGGAACACGCGAGGATCAGAGATGATGATGATGAGGTATGCATATCAAAACCATTACTATTTGAAGTAGTGGTTGTTCAGTGATCAAAAGGCTGGGAAGCCAGGATCAAATCCTCCTGATACCACAAGTAATTTGTATAGCAATCTGGCTCATGTACTAGTTTTCATAGATAACCTTGTTAACAGTGAAGTGAACGCATAGTGAGGAAACCTGCACGCTCCAATTTCACACTAACATGTATGTGACTACTTGTCACTAAATGGCGGTAAGTCGTGTCAGATGCCTTCAAGGCCTAAAGGCCTTTTATTCAATTCATCTAAAGTTTAGAGACTATAAAAATCGAATACTGCTTATAGAGTAATAAGCAAGAATCAAAACCATACACTCACTATTAAATAGCACATTGTTCTCTTCTCCAAATAATAGGGGATACACAGCTCAACATTTATCTGATAAAAGTGTCATATACTTTTTTTAAAACCACTGCATAATATCTTCCAGCAAATGTCGTATGGGGCGTCTAAAGCATAAGAAGCCTTAACAACATCAGCATTCTCAAAGTGGTTAGGAATATGACCAGGCATAGAAACAGTAAAATTTTTAAAATTTTATGTTTTTTTATGCATATCCTGGTCTACAGGATGTCGCAGCCACAAATGCAATAAAACAGAGAAATTGGTTTACTGATTTAAAACAAACTGCATTTAATTGTATTGATAAATTAGCTAACAACTAATACTCATTGTTACCTCCTCAGTCATATCCATAGATTCTGTGCTGACCGCTGAGTTCATGATGTCAAAATCGGAGTCACCTTCGTCCTGACTTCGCGTCTCTAGGACCATTGGAGTACTTCTGAGGTTTTTCAACTATTTTTCAACAGGTACAAGTTAAAATCTGTTAAAAAAATAATTTTATTAGATTTAATTTTGTTGTGGAGAAAGGAAGGAAAAAGAGGAGGCTTTCCTACTAATATTATAAATTTGAAAGTAATTAAACTTAGGATAACTTCCCAATTATAAAGTATTTTTACAGGTAACTAAGTACACCTAGTACAGTAGGTACTAGGTATACCTAGTTACCTAATCCTATTATCTAATCTGAGCTGGAAACTCCATGAAAATTCATGTCACGGTTTATTTAGGGTTGTTGATGAGTGATGTGATAAACACTATGTTATACCAGCAAATTCCCTGATTTAATTATTAAAGCAAGAAATGTTTTAAAAAATGGAACCGTTATATCATAGTTGTCCATGTGTCAGTCTATCTAGACCTTTTTTCTCAGGATTTAGAGGTATATCAAGGTATATATAAAAAATATCAAATATACAATGGCATCTTTTGGCTCTGAAAACACCAAACCTAACATAAGTCAATATGATGAAAAGATATGTTGCATTTGCTTATGAATTTATTTGCTCCGACAAGTAATTATACAAACTCTTGAATATAAATATACTCATGTTTAACTAGCAAAAGTACAAACACTCAAACTAGCTTCTGCCAGCAGCATTTATATCACCATCATATAGATAATCTTAAATTTTATGCTTCATTGATATATCAGATTAATTTATTATGTGAGAAATTTGTCCCATATTTATTTTGCAAAACAGTCTTAATCTGTATAGAAATATTACATGGCTGATAGGCATATAAAAATCCATTCATTTACCTTAATTTTATATGTTTGTATATGTGAGAGTATAAAAATAAAGTGATTTTATCATTTAGGTATTACATAAAGTAAAAGGTCAATAAACTCAGTTAATCTTGATCAACCAAATAGATAATTATGTTGGCAACTCTGTGATGTCCTTCATAGTAAAATCAATAATGTATCAATTCTATGACTGGCAAGTGTAATAATCAAATACCATGGTAGAACAACTTATTTCCTAATTGATTTTATCTTATTGGACAATGCAATATTGCTGACTTAAATGTTGAATATTTCCATTGTATAGACTGTTAAATAACTAGAAGAACCCAGTTTTTCATAGTATTACAGTAAAAATAAAGTTCCCATTGGAACATTGTGTTAGAAACTCAAATGAAATAGATTAATCATTTCATATCATAACTAAATGTACGTAGCCAATAAGAACTGTGCTACCTATTCTATTGTGTAGGCAGCTAGCTCAGAAAAATCAATACTTGAGCTTCCCACACAATCACCCCAGAGTACCTATATAGCCGAAAATGAACAGAGTTCGCACTTGACCATCGTCGAATCTCGAAATATGCTATCACCATCAGACTCTTATATCCCATCCCCAAAAACCATATATGCAATTATTCTGTTTAAAATAATGCATTCACGCTATACACAACAAATGGCATATTCATTTGATGACTGTGAATGCATTTCATGGGGTTCATTGCAACGACATGTTTTCGAAGACGAATGACGCAAACTCTTTGCGGCGGCGTAAAGGATAAGTCCAAATGAATGGCCATCATGAAGGGGAGTCGCGCGTTCGAGCAGGCCCAGACAGAATAGAAAGACTACGGCTGCGTACGCACCTGCGTGATTTGAGACACATTTTGAGATCCAAATTGAAGTCTTCTGAATTTGCTGTGATGTAACCGCTCCAAAACAACACTTTTAAAGACTTTCGCACTTATCCAGACACTGAAATCACAAAATTCACGGAGTGTACTAAGGGCCCCGAAAAATCCAAATCCTCCATTATTATCGATCGGCAAACGCGGTACATGGATGGCAGAAACTTCGTACCTTCGGGTAGCCATTTTGTCCGAGTCTGCGCGGTGTGATTTTTCGCAAGGAAAGGGAAATCTCCCCTCTGGCTGAGGGGGGGTCGGGATATTTATTTTGTAAGTGTAATTGGCTCTATTTGGTATATTTGCTTACCTTTGTTTGACTAAAATAATAATATACACGAATTATTTATGAATTCTGCGCCCACAGCATCAAGAAAAATCCAAGTTTATTTTGGAAAATATTGATTAATTTGTCAATCAGTGGCGCTACCTACAGAAGTTTTCATAAAACTTTTGACATTACACAAATGTCATTTTCATTTTCGCCATCCCACTTGTAAACATTTCATTGATTCATTCCGGAATAAAATTAATCGAATGTGTATTATTGTTTTCAATTCCAACATAGCACAATATAAATAATATCAGAAGTTTGTGGAATTTATTGGACTGTGTTTACAGTAGTTATACTAAAACTTCAGTAAGTTTTTTTACGGAACTTTACTTTTTATGAATAAAAGACTTTAGAATTACAATATCAAACATCACAGATGTTCAATTTACTAGATAAATTCTGTGGTTTTACCGTATAAGAAATACCTACATAACCATTTGGCTCGTTTTTATAAATTATATTATTCCTAATAATATTGATACTTGTAGATGTAGATCCATGCTAAAATTAAACGCGAAAATCTGTCCCGCTCTTACAGCTAAACAGCTGAACCGACTTTGATGAAATGGGAATGATAGTTTGTATCCCAAACATAACTGATACATTTTGCCATGAACGGAGCTGAGGAAAATGGCTAATATGCCAAAAAATTATGTATGCATTGCATTGCAGACTAACAACTTGGTTTTAAAATAGGTAAAGAATTTGTAGGTTATGTTGAAAAATAGAGTATTAGAAAATGATCATTCATAATATAACATGACTTCATGCTTGGTAAGTCCCAATCTATATGAAATCAACTTTGATGTAGTTTTCAAATATTATTTCATTAAGTTTTAGTAATATTTCTGTCAGTTTTCCAAATACTACTACTACCTGTTGTCTGTAGCTTAGCCCAAGATAGCCTATTCTTGACCTCTGTTGTTAGCTCTATCTATTACAAGTCTTACCCAAATTGGCTCAGGGGTTCAGCAATGATTGAGACAGATACTTTCCCAGTTATAATATTGGTATGGATTTATAAGTTCAAAATATTATAAATAAACCATTGTAAGTGCTGGTGAAAGAATATATTGTTTTACTATTGTGTCTGGTGTTCCAGCAAAAGAGGCATTTATCCATCATACCATAACCACATTTTTTTATGACACAGACAAGATAGAGATAAAAAAATAGACAACAGATAAAACTCTGTATTTTTTATTATATTGCATATCTTTTAAAAAACCTAATTGCATAGAACTTACAATCTAAATGACTAATCATTAATATTCATTTACATTATGTAATTATGTATAAAAATTATAATAATATTAAAGAAATCACATCATTATTACTTATTAAGTAGGCTTGTCTTTAATTTTGCATGTTTACAAATTGTCAATTCTTTTAAAATCTTCTGTGTTCACTGGAATCTTCAGATGAACCTGTAAAATTTTTTTATTCATTATTACAAGAGTCAATTAAAAGGATGACAAATGGGGCAGCTGCCCAAGCGTTGGACATTGAAATCAGCTATAAAAAATTCTGTTGAATATTTACATAAATACTCAACACTACTATGAAGCTTCTTTGTGTATAAAATGGAAATAATTATATACTGGTCAAGTCAAAATGGCAAGCAATATATCATGTGCCAATTTGTCAAGCATGAATAGACGGAGTTGATGGTAAATCTCGTTGAAATGTGTGTATGCCAATACCATGACATGTATGTGGATGAAGTGGCAGTATTGATTAGTTAGATAAATTATCGACGTGCCACCACGGAGTGATTACCCGCGAAACATGCCGGCAACATGACGACTGCAATTTCGTGTAGCGGTGCAATGCTAACTCACAGTGGTAATGCTATGCCACTGCCATTTCTACTGCCGCTGCCGGAAATATTTTCCTAAATTCTTCTGCGCCAATAACGACGCGAGTGAGCATTTACACTAGGCCTTCATACCTTTATTTATTTATTTATTTATTTATTTATTTATTAACTCGCAAAAATGACTGACGTCGATCTCATCGAGGTTGCTGGTTCGACATTATGTCTGCTCAGCATAAATTATCCCATATTACCTGCTGAATTTCATAAAGTTCTAAAAATGTAATTGTTTTTTCATTACTCCACTCCTGTGTGCGCCGGGCAGCGGCAGTGACAGCGCGAGTAACCTATTTACATACTCGTGCTGCCCACTGGGATGCTCACTTCCCTGCCCAATAGCGCTGAGTGTAAATGTGGCATATGAGAGAGAGAGAGAGAGAGAGAGAGAGAGAGAGAGAGAGAGACTGGTGGTCACCGTCGGAGCGCCTGCAGTTGCGGCCCCGGCGGCCGCCCGCGCACACGCCGTGTCTGCAGCCGCGCCCGCGCGTGCACTCGCCGCCGCGCAGCGCCACCTCGCAGTGGTTGCCCGCGAAACGGTGCTGACAGCGGCACTTGTTTATGCCTTTACAGCGGCCCCCGTTTAAACAGGGGATCACGCATTTTGCTAGAAGACAATAAAAAAGAAATAAATTAAGAAAACAATATTTGCTCCTTTGAAAATTTACATCGATCAATATTGAGCTCTTGACTCCAGACGGGGGTTCCCCGTGTCGTGTATATTTGAATCATAGATAATAAACATAGTTTAAAGGAAAAAAAAATACAAAATCCCACATGTAAAAAAAACAATCATTGACAAATCTTGCACTCCCTGTTATGACAGTCATTTTGATACACGATTTCGATCATAGATTTAGAAGGGCTCGCGATTTCGGTTCTACTTAAAAATTCCTTTCCTTTTTGACGGATGTTGGAATTATCATCCAATAGATCCTTGTTTCTAAAGCAATATTAACCAATAAATACTTACAGAATTCACACCTTAACCCATAATAACCCTTTGTACACTGACACGTATCTTTCTGAATGCACTTCCCGCCATTCAGACACTTCTGAGAACATAGACCTGCAACAAATTAAAGACTTTTCAATTAAATAAATAAATATATTAACATTTGTCAAGAAATTCCAACGGTCAACTTATATGTTGGTACTCTCAGTTGGTATCACATGCGTGAATCTCTTACGGAATCACACATTTTTCCGGGATAAATGGTGCCTATCGTATGTAATGTAAAAGTATAGGTAATTAAGTAGTAGTAAATTTCTCATACATCTCGTGTATATGTAAATTTGTTGATGCGAGTTTGGTCGAGTGGTTAATTCGTGAAAAGGCAACATTATTTGTCTACATAGCTCTCCTTGTAATAGCTAGCCAATGCAAACTATGCTATTTGCTTTACCTGTATAATTTACAATTGATTTTCTGTTTCAGACGATAGTCACAATGATTCGAAGACCTCTGTTGGAGCAGGTCAGGCATTCTCACAAAATGCCCACATGGAATAAGAATCCACATGTATGTTATTTAGAATTTATGCTGGCTAAGCCGCGGCTAAAGTTGGGCGTGCGGTTGCGCCCGCGTGAAGTTCCTTCCGTCCTTGCAAAATTGCATTTGTAGAAGTAACAAATAAATAAACTTACTTTCACATTTGTATCTACAAATTTAGAATAGGTGCAGTTGTGTTTGGTTTAGCATAAAGTTACATTGTTTTTTAAAATAAAGATAATCTATTTAACCTGGCTTCTCTAGACAAGATAATATCCTGAAACGACATCATTTTCAAACAAGCCAATCATCTAACCCTATTAATCATAAAAAAGTTAAAGCATGTTTTAATCTAAAGTATGTTTTGTCTCGTTCTGTGAAAGACAAATATTGTAAAGTGCGATAGTAATAAAACATACTCTTAGTTTAGCTTAAAGTACGCTAACTTTTTACGACCTCGGTGGCGCAGTGGTAAAGTTCTTGCCACTGAACCGAGAGGTCCCGGGTTCGATCCCCGGTCGGGTCATGATGGAAAATGATCTTTTTCTGATTGGCCCGGCTCTTGGATGTTTATCTATATATGTATTTGTTATAAAATATAGTATCGTTGAGTTAGTATCACATAACACAAGTCTCGAACTTTCTTTGGGGCTAGCTCAATCTGTGTGATTTGTCCTAATATATTTATGAATAATAGAGTAAGTTTGTAATGGAACATTTCATTCAATATTTTAAAGTAAACAAGAGCATTTGAAATTGCAACAATAAAATTAAAGACTTCACAATCATCCTTACTCACACGTTTGTAATGTAAGCATATTTTTATAGCTAGACAAAATAATTCGCGTGGACCACGCAGGCGAATTAGGCGCAGACCGCATCTACGCTGGTCAGATGGCGGTACTGGGCAACACGGCAGAAGGCCCAACAATTAAACACATGTGGGAGCAAGAGATAAAACATAGGGAGAGGTTCGAACAGCTCATCAACGAATATAGAGTGAGACCGACTCTGTTGACTCCGATCTGGAATGTCGCTGGATTTGCGCTTGGCGCTGGTGAGCTATAGTTTTTATCCTAAGTCAGATGGAGTGAGTCTTACTACTGGGAATAGGCCTTAATGAACGCCATCCTTCTTGGTCTTTTCTCTCATTTCAAAATTACAGACAATTCCATTTTTTAATAATGCTCAACATTTTTTTATCCATAAAATTTCAGGCACTGCACTCCTAGGAAAAGAGGCGGCGATGGCTTGCACAGTCGCCGTCGAAACTGTCATAGTGGACCACTACAACGACCAGCTGCGCACCCTTATGGAAGACCCGAACATAGACAAGGAGATACTGAAGACCATAACCAAGTTCAGAGACGAGGAGCAAGAACACCACGACACTGGCATAGACCACGGAGCAGAGCAGGCGCCGTTTTACAAAGCGCTTACCGAAGTCATCAAAGCGGGGTGTAAGGCGGCCATTGCAATTTCTAAGAGGGTATAGTGAGTCTGTAAATTTAGTAGGTAGAATAAAAAAATAATATATATTTTTAGAGTTATCATGTAGTTTTTTTTAGATCTTTCTTGACTTTTGCTTTCTAAAATACGCAGGGGTTTCTGTTGTAAGTTGTTTAATTAAGTAGTTAGATATCTGATGAAATACTATTGTCACGAAAGATATGGGAGGACAGAAAAACCCATAACCACTTAGTTACACATACTATACACTTTTAGGAAATACCTAGGTATTTTCTAGGTAGGTGATGATTACTATGGCTGACATAAAAATGTTCTAATTTGCCTTGGACATGGACCTTCCTCTACACCAGCTCTACACTAGCGGCGAGTTTAGTGATTTCGCCCGCGTCAGTATTATTTTAACCAAATACTTGTGAATTTACTATCTCTCTCTATTTACCATCTAAGCGTTTTCCCAGTTTCTTCCTCAGTCGTCGGAGTCCAGGGTCCCCGTTTTCGTTTCCACTTCGTTCGGTCGTTGCCATCCCTATTTAGACTATTGGCACGCATATCATCTCTAACGTTACAGTATTACCATATCTAAAAATAAGAAAATGAAATTTACCTCCTTCACAATTCCGTCCCTGGTACCCGGGCGGACACGAGCACACACCAGGCGCAGTGCAATTCCCGCCATTCACACACTGAGGGTAGCACAATGCTGTTTTACAATGCTGTCCCATGTACCCCTCAGGACATTGGCAAATCTTCTCGTGGTTGCACCAGCCCTGGTTGGCGCATTTCTTGTCGCACTCGGGGTCCGGCCCTGCAGTATTAAAAAAATTAAATTAAAAAAATATATAGGTAGTAAGTTACAGCATTCGATTTATAAAGAAATTTGGATGTTTAAAACTAAAATACTCAACTATATAAATGGCCTATACAATAAAATCTTGCAGTGAAAGTTGCAGTAAATAAGAACAGGTACAGTCGACTGCACATCAACATTTTATGGGGGAAATAACAGTTTTATTCATTCATTCCAAATTAGCCTTTATTGCCGCAAAAGGTCTATGCAGGGTAAGTTTATATGCGGTTGAATATATAGGATGGTATAACTCTGTACTGTAAAGTTAGTAGTTTATGACTAAGAAGAGTTAGCTTTAGGTTAATAGATAGATGACAATTTGAAAGCGGTTTATCGATGGATAGAGAGTGATGAAGACTCAATTATTTACTTTATGTTTTGCTATAACATTAGCACATGGTAGGTAGGTATATAGTATAGTAAATAATTTCTCAATACTATTGCAGTACCAGACCACAAATCTAAAGATACAATATGCGCCTAGATACATGAGACCTGGCTGACGCGTCTATGGTTTGCCTGCGCATGCGCAATAGCAAAATGGCCCATAAATGATCTACTGCGCAAACAAACCATAAAAGCGTTAGGTCTCATCTTTCGTGGCGCACATCGGCGCATAATTCATTCTGCATCCTGTAAAAGACACGTCTAAATAAAATAGGCTTTTTTTTCATCACTTATGTCGGAGGTCTCGACTTCGCTCGGGTAAAACCATAGTAAATTGTATATCTAAACCTTCCTCAGGAATCACATTATCTATTAAAAACCCCTCGTCAAAATCCGTTGCGTAGTTTTAAAAATCTAAGCATATATCTAACAGACAGCGAAAAGCGACCTTTTTTATACTATGTATATGTTTTGATAGCTTATAAATATGTACTAAATCGAACACATAAGATAAAATTTTGTTTCAAGGATTTTTTTAAAACAAGCATAGAAAATTTGTTTTGGATAGATGTAACTGGAAATCAACTTCAAACAGATTTATGTAGCAGTTAATTATATGAATATGATATTTTGTTAAAAAGTGGTGAGAGAGGCCTTAATTACATTCAGTTTTATATGTTAAGATTTTCAAAATGATTGGAAGGAAGTAAGAAATAAAAAAGCAAGCAGTACCCACCTAAAAACGCAAATGCTGTGAGCAGAGGCACCGCGCGCGTACCGGCAGGATCCGTCAGTCCAGAAAAAACAATGCATTGTTATTACGCCGTTCACATTACAGCACAGACAGACATAATTTGCCGCGAACCACATGTCAGTAAGGTAAATCAAAAAGATTTGGATTTGGACGCAGATGTGAGCACGAAGACGTAAAGTCCAACTTTCGTTTTTCTTATAAGCCTTATTATTTAGGTACTGGACGTATGTAATCTGTGCTGTATGTAAACAATCTTTCCATGGTTCTATGAATTTAGAAAAATGTTCAAAATTACTTTAGTATAGGTTTGAATTCGACTAATATTTTATTTATTTTTATCTAATGGTGAAGATGGCTGTGATACGACGAATCTGGAGTACGTTGAATACAGAACAAACCATTTAAAATTTTTGGGGTTCTAATTATTGTTTGCCCCAGGCCTTTGGATACCTAGCTACGCCACTGTACAAGCTTTATATCCTGTGTTATAAGTGGGCCGCATCTAAGTCTGTGTACCTAGAGCCGTTTTCTTTAGTCCATTGGGCGCGTTATTTACGACTCAAATGTTATGTCTAACTCGTAAACCCTAATACAATGCGTCTATAAAGACCCAATGATGTATTGTTTTACGGAATAATGTACAAGTGAATATTTCTATATACATATGTACGTTGAAATCTGATGTTGTTATTTTTATTTGTTTAAACGTAACGTATATGAAAAATAGGCGATTTATATAAAAATACCTCATTTTGTTACATTTTTTTTTGTTCATTGTCTTGGCTTGTTATTTGATAATAGGTACCTAAGTAATGCATGTAGCATGTGACGTTGTTAAGATCAATATAGTTTTATTTTTAATGGAAAAATTTATAATTAAAGATAAGCACAGATCAAAAAAAAATGGCTATAAAATCATTATAGGACATTTTTTTTGGATAGATGTAAAACATATTATATATCAAGTTTTTAACGCTCCGCTTACTCCACGAGTATTTTTCAAGAGTGTAAATAGTATGCACTGAACAGTTACTGACATGTCGGTTCACAAGACAATCTAAATGTATGCGTTATTAGTAGCAAAGCGAACTCTCTATAACGGATGAAATGCAATGCTTTAGTTCCGAGGCTTGCCGGCATGGGTCGTTGTATGAAACAGAAAGCATGACTCACATTAATAAGCTTAAAACGATTTTGCACATGTTACATTAAATTAAAAAGTATATAAGTAAGCATTGCGTCGTGTGTTTTTGACAGTTTTGCTTCAATTTTTATGTAAGTAAATAATTATGTAACATGACTTGATCAATAAATTATGTCATCAATGTAGAAACCCATGAATGTTGGTGTTTGAAAAACCCATGTGTGGTTTTGCGAAACTAACAAAAATACAGACGCGTAAGTGTTAAAAATGCGTTGGCGATACTATACCTGTCCTTTCTAAATACACACCTCTCTGTGCGCATTCCTTTTTTAGGTTTAACCTCAAGGGGGTACCTTTTAAAGACACGTTATTGTGAACGGTCTTCAGTTCTAAACTGATGCCGAAGGTTGCGACCCCGCTGACATTGCCCATACAAGGCAACGATACACTGAATTCTGGGGACAAATTTGACATTCACGTTATTTGGCTCCGAAGGACCTATTTGGTCCTTCGAAGACAACGATGTCCTGGCGACTTTTTGATAAATTATTTTTATGGTATTTTGTGCTGACAGAACTATGACTCTTACACTAATAAATAAATGTTTTATCTGTCTCTTCTTCTTATTTTTAAATATGTACAATGTATGTACGTACATCATTACTAAGTTTGCATCTTAGTAATAATGTACATTGTATATATTTAAAAATAGGATTAAGTAACATAAAAACATTAGAACAAAAACATTAAACATTAAAACATTAGAAAAAGTTTAGAAGATTAAAAACATTTTTGGCGTAAAAATGTTCCATCTTATGTTATGACCATCATAGGCCTAGGTTGTTTAATGCAATCTTTTGTGCAAATACAAATTTTTTGTAAAACACAATTAATAATATTACAGTGCACTAAATATTACCTTTGGGGGTCTTCGGCACTCGTCCTCTAGTTTTAATGGAAAGAACTGGCGGCTTCATTATCTTCAGATCTGATGATGAGAGTGTCTCAAAGTTGTACTCGTATCGCTTTTTAGACTTCCACGTGAAATTCACGTAGTTCACTTCTGAAGGAATCACCGGCAGTTTCAACGAGAAGTTCGGGTCTAGGATGTAGGATTGCACATTGCCGTCGATTATTGCGAATATTTTCATTGCTAGACCTGTAGTAAGTAAAAAGTTTTGGTGTCCTATTCATCTATATGCAGGTGTGGACAAAAGGCACATAAGAAGAAAGTGACAAATTCAAGAAATATAACTTAAACTACTAAGTTCAAGAAAGATTTTATCTGCATTTGTATCAGTTTCAAGTGATAATTGAATGTCAGAGTCAGAATTCAGAAGTGGGATCGAATCTTATTAGAAAGTATTGGACTTAGTCTCAGATCCACAAAGAAGCTATATTGGAAAACAAGTCTTTTAGTCTGCGTCTCGTCTCCAAGACTTTGATCAGAAGTAGAACCTTTAGAGAAACTTACCGCTGAACATTCGCACTTGTCTCTCGTCAATCCACAGCGATATATCTGTATGATATCTGACGTCAGGTTCTGGATCCTTGTATACTCTCCGGCCTGACCCCAGGGCTAGGGACAGGGCCAGCGCCACGCCGGCCGCCAGACGGGCGCCCGTCGACGCCGACCGCCACATGCTCAACAAATAACACATTCATAAACAACTGGACCTTTGAAGTTCTAGAGGATGATAGGAGTAGAGATGGAGAAGTCTCAAGCTACTTATCTAAAGGTATGCAAAGGGAAAAAAAGACTTCCTTCAAGTGAAGATAATATCGTGAGAAAACTTATACGCTGTTAACAAAGTATAATCGGATGGTTACCTATAAGACAGTCAAAGAAAAACCTGATATTTTAAACCTATTTATAAGATTGCATTGTCAATTTCCCAGGTTTCTACAAATAATATCCGCGCTTTAGTCCTACAAGATTTGTTAGACTTAGGTGTTAGGTATGAAAGTGTTAAATCTTAATTTATGCAAGTATATCACTACTTGTGACTTATGAGGAAGAAATCCGGAATACGCTCAGAAGAGAGAGAGAGAGAGACCACTTATCATAATTTTTTCATGTCCGCAAGGATTGAGGAGCAACTTCTGAATGTGCAGATAACGTAGCATATGTGAACGCGCCCGAGCCTGATCATCATAAAATGTAAGCTCAACAAGTGGTCAAGTTAAACGCCGTGAAAAATACACACAATAATAACCGTGTAAGTGGCATATAATTTGTTTTAATGCGTACAAAATATGTTTCGACCGTCGCCGATCGCCCAAAAAATAAAAATAAATAAACAAAATTATCACAGTTAATATAATTGATTGGACCGTTTGGACGTGCTTCCACAGGTATCACCGTGAGAAAAGACCGGAGCTTAGAAAAAACGGACAACTTCATTAAATATCCCCTGTCAAAAGTAATGTCTACTAGTTTTTTCTCGCTCCCGATGTCAAATTAAACGTACAAAAGGTGTTAACAAAAAAAGTACTCGCTTCTATTTGTAGGGATGCTCAACAGTTTTATAAGAAGCACTTTTTGTATATTTGACGCAGTTGGATGACGTTTTGCATGATAATTACATGTATCTACTTTAAATCATACAAAAAGAACTTTCGTTTCTATTTTTTTCTTTATATTTAATTTTCAAGTAAATAAATTGATTTTTTTTATAAACAACAGGACACAGGTCGAATAGCTGTTAAAAAGAGAAATAAGCAACAAACCAAAACACTACTGGGCGCCAATTTTTTATCGGATAACTATTTTTTTTGCTGCTAATATATCTATGAAATAAACACGTAATTATAACATATCTGGTGGGTCAATGGTTAAATTATCAAATAAATAACGAGTATGTAAGTCAATTTATTATATACGGAACATCATTACCAGATAACCTCAAATTAACGTAAGATATGATAAAACAAGTATGTTAAATATTATATAATTACGAAATAAAAACAAAACATTATGAATTGTTTTTATTTCGTCTGATAATTATACTAATTAACATCAAAAGCATTACTGTACTTGCAATTATGCACCACTTCTGACTTGGCAAAGGAGTATATAGTTTCCATTGTCTTTTTATAGTCCATAATAAAGGGCAAGCAATTTTAATTTAGAATAAGACCTGTTTCTCACACCACAATTGGGTCTGTAGAGCACAGACACGATTATACAGATATAAGGATGCAAAAATTAAATGTAACATTAGGCGTGGGGTTTGCAAAAGTTAGGTTAGGTCATTCGCACTCGGACCTTTTATCGCGGCTGCAGGATGTTCCAGACTGCGAGGCAGACCTTCCTACTAATAAATAAACGCTGTGGCATGATTTTACAAGTTTTGAGGTATCGGTTGTAAAATTTGAAAAGAAAATTGGGAAGTTATTTAAAAAGGTTAAGATGTAAACTGAAGAAAGAACACAGAAAGACTTAATAAAAATTTTACAGCTACTTAATAAAATTTTCACGAAAAATCAGGAAAATCATTTGAGGACCTGCAACATTAATCGTGAGAATGAAAGATTGACAATCACACAGACACCACAAGAGAGATCCACTACTACTGAACCTGTATCTTAAACTATATTCTCCACTTATCATACACATAATCGGATCCTAGAAGTTATTTAAAATAAACTTTAACTGATACAAATGTTTATATCCAAGTAAAATAAATAAACAACGCACAGTTGGGTACCCCTGGGCACTTGTTGAGCTAACCTGCTGCCCATACGATACCCGTTCGGAACAGGTAACAGAGTAAAAAGTAAAAAAATAATGTCCGGCGCACACGGCCGCTCCTGCACCTCGCCACTCAACCCGTGTCCTATGTCATCAGATCATTTCTGATACGGCTTCTTATTTATCACTATCTCATTTATTTCAATTGATTGTGTGAACTTAAAATTATTTACGTGTGGAGTTTTTATATTTAGAACAATTATTAAATTTCTTTTCTCGTTACAAATCTTAAAAATTTCCAGAAACAAAAAGTATATATGAAGCCGGTTTTATAATTGCACATGCCGCCTTGAACCTGATTTAGCATAATCGGATAAAATTAGCCGATCTCAGCCGTGAGCAGTGCACCGTAACTTAACATATGATCCCCTAAGCCCCTAATAATAACCCGATATGTTTACATGTGCCAGATAGTAATGTTTACATTCACGCTTTTAATCTCTATTTTTTCTAATTAAAGAACTTCATTGATTTTCGTACTGGCTGTCTCAAAGCCGAAAAAATATTGCTTGCTCTTTGTTTGCCAAAACCAACAAGTATTATTTACACCATAAGTACTCCTGTCACGTATCAATTACTCTATCCACAACATCATTAGTTAATTTTCTTTAATGAACAAATACCTATCATCGAAATGCAGTTAATTTCGTATCGATCGAACAATTAACTGCCAAGTGGGATCAATGATCTTTATTTACAGATAGCTGTTATCCTGATCGAAATTCGCGACAAGGATGAATTAAAAATAAAACAATTTTCTACCTGGCTTAGGCTGAAACTTTTCACTTTCGTTGCGTTCAATTTGTTGTCACAATTTCACATATATACAAGTCCACAAAAGTTTCGCGGTTTTCGGTATATTTCGAAGTTTTTTCACGCGAGGCCGCCAGTCGTGCGTATTTGTCTGCGGCCGCAGTAGAACTGAATCCGTTGTAAACCCGACACAGACTCGTGCGTTTATCAATCAAACAGACACGCCACTTTCAACTCTGTTCACTTGCAATAGAGTTCATTCGGAATACTTGGTTCATAGGTCGTTCTGTTGTGGACGTGATCCTTCCAACAATCGTCCTATCCTACTGGATCCTGAAGATCAAACAGAATGCTGCCTACTGACTTCTGAAAATTGACGTTCAAATATGAATTTTTAGTATTTTGCATATTAGAGTTAGATATGCTTATCGTATTCGGCATTAAGTTTTTGAAAGCAAAGTCATACATTGCACAAGTTTGCGTCAGTAAAGTTCTCTTAAATAAACTTTTTGAATGGAGAAGTAAAACATTTTAAGCTTGGTACTTATATAATGAATGAAGGACGGGTTACAGGTTGTAATGACTGACTAGATATGAGGACAATATCATTCATCGTGAAATCACAAATTTCCATGACAAATCCTTAATATTAAAAATAATTTTCTAGTCCTCAAATAGGTAATGTTCAGAACATTCCGAAAGAAAGCTCCAAGTAACTTGGGCTGCAACTTTTTCTTTTCATGAAAAGAGCGTACGTCGGTTTGGTTTCCTTCCTTGGTTACCTACTGATTAGTGCTTTTCTTCACAAAACATCTACTAAACCAGTCCATGCCAAAATTTTTCTAAAGAAACCAGTCTTCTCGTTTGTGTTATTGGGTGAGTGATCCGATTCTTCAGAACGGACTATTCTCCATCTATGGAATTCTAAATGTTATTGATAGTTTAAAACCACATTGTAAAACAAAGTCGCCCCGCTGTCTGTCTGTACCCGAATGTGTTCCTGGACACATTCACGGTCATAACATCGCCGAAGGTATAAAACTTTGAAGATTCAGTTGTCACTGCCTACTTGACGTCAACCCTCTTTAGAAATGCTGTTGTTGCATATCAAAATGGCTATGAAAACAATAAACAACAGTCAGTAGGTACCTATATATTCATCCTATCGCTTTGTCGTTGATGTGGTGTATTGGAATTTACCCATAGGCCGACAATAAGCGACAAATACTGTTTCCTAAAATTTTTTCACAAGAACATTAACTTCAGTGCACGAAGAAGCCTTTTTCTTTCTTTCTAAGCATCTACAAGAGTTTTAGTGGACTTGCAGACCATTTAAAGGCTGTGAGTGGAATAAGCAAATAATTTGTTGGTCATTTAATTAAACCATATTAACTTTTTAAAGCCCTCGCAACAGTGTATTTCAGTGCCAGTAACAATAAACCGTTAATGAGGATGCACAATTGAAACTAATTGAAACATACCCTCTACGAAAAGGTTACGCCTGACCAGCGCCTGCAATTATTACTTGAGCGTTGTTGCTGTGTTCAATTTCTGTCTCGATGTAAAAACGTTTTTGATGTTATACTCACTGTCAATATTCATCTGAAAATCAAGGTAAAGGTAAGTGTTTGGTCCCCTGAGTTGTTTTATTTGGGTTAGATTTTCTTCTTTCTATTCCTTAATTTCTTCCTTATGTTTGTTACGAATGGTTTATCGATAGAAAAGGATTTCTATGGATAATATATTTCTTTCTTTGATAGATGCATTTTCATATTAATTAAGTACTATCGTCATATGAGGCAGTGGCAAAATTAACGAGCAGAACAGTGATAGATGGCTGACATTTTTATAATAAACTTTCAATAAAAGTGATAATAAACTTCTTTCATATTTTTCATGGTGCTTTTTTGATGAAGAATAATATTTCAACAAATATGACCACCCCAGTCATCATAATGTGTGCCACCCTCATGCGGTGACCACTTGCCATCAGGCGGACCACATGCCTGTTTGCCTTTTAAGTAGTATAAAAAAATGTTTTCCTAACAGGGTAGCGGTGGGGTAGAAATAAACAAAACCTGAGAATTTCTTAAAATTTATTTTCTATGCAACATAAAAAAATATTTATCATAGTTACACAATAAATTACAGTTACTTAATGCAAACTAAATGTAAATTATTATAATTCGTGAACAAAACATCTGCACTAGGTCACAGTTACCAAATTCGAGTCAGTTATAATAAGTTTTACAATTTGTCATGGTGCAACTTTCAATTTTAATCTTTTAATAATTATATATAAATGCAACACATGTCTAATTCAACAAAATACCTCCAATGCCGGTTAAAAGCTTGCTTAGCAAATATTACAATTTACAAACTATGAATGCATTATGAAACAAATTAATATTATTATTATACCAATTTTAAATGGCCAAAAGCAAAATTTTGATTACCTATATCCTAATAAACAGTTTGAATTTAAAATAGACACAACGGAGATAATAAAATTGACTCTTGATACAACATGTAACATTATTCACCGCGTGCATAAAAATCAAGTAAATGCTTAGAAAACTGTTTGAAATAAGTATTAGCCCAGGCCAAACGTTTACAACTAACACCGTTAATCAATAACATGTAGGTACTTTGTCAAATACAATAATTATAAGATTTATAAGCAATTTTAAAAAGTTTAATATACCTACTAGTATTTTGTAATTAACGCAAGATGAGTGTAAACTAGAACACAGAATTAGAGGCACTAAATTAATATCGCACAAGTAATACGTATTTTAAAGATGTCTGAAAAACCAGAAATCTATTAAACTTTGCGAGTTTTATCGTTAAGAAGTAACGTTTCTCTAGGCTCCAATTCTTGAGTCCAGTTTACTAAATACACGATATACACAACGGCTGCCTGTCGAATTGTAACAATATTTTAGTTATGATTAAAAATGGATTAAAATACATACAGTTATTAGTCTTAGAATCATTCACTCGTCGATGAAATAAAACTGATAAACTACTCTTATTTCCTCCGTGAGGTTTGTTCGTTTGCCGTAAAAATTGTGACATGAAATAATAAATGCAAACATTGTGCTTGTGAATGCGTCAGTAAGAAATATCCAAATTTCGTAGATAAAAATTTTATAATAAGACAAGTATAGGAAATAAGTACAGGCTACATGAAATGAACACATGAGTTTTGTTTCGGGGAAGGCAGTGACGGGCACTGGACGAGCGACAACAAACTAACGCCATCTGTTATTCAGAGACACGAACATCGGCATTTCTACCACGAACCTCCTATTACCAACGGTATAAAAAGCGACGTTAAGACGCGAATCGTACAAGGCTCTTCTACTATCAATTAATATTAATAATATATTAAATTCTTACTAGACAATAGACATGATAAAGACTCCTTAACAAATAACTTAAGGGGGTTACTATAACAGTGCTTTCAAATATAAATATAATGCAATATACAAGGTACTAATGGTTACAGTGTAAGCTCTAAATCAGATCGACCAAGGTGCATAGAATGGAATAAATTGTAAATCAGATCTGACTTGTGTAAATATAGAAATTATACTGAAACAAATTGATACGTATACGACAGTCGTTAGTTTCAAAAACATCTTTCAGATTGCATCCGACTGGCGCGTACAATAAAATGTGGATAAATTAAAGAGATTTTAAAAAACTCAATGTGGTTAGACCGTGTGGAATGTATTACTTAGGACCCGACACCTTTCAGGCGAAGAAAGAATATGAATAAATAATATAAGGTAACACTGTGGGAATCGTAAAGCCGAACGAACAGAGAATTAAGAGATCCCTATACGCACGGACGAGGTGTGGCAAGGTCACAAGTAAAGCAAATAATATAATATCAAGTAGGTATTATACGCGAGAAGCGAACGCATTAGCCGACTAACATTAGATAACACGAGACCCTAGCCTTAAATCTAACACGAGATACAATCGAAATCCTTCGTCGCGCGGTTTGAAGACGGTGGTCAATTGCTTAATTGCGTAGATTCCAATATTTATTAAAATAATAATAGTGTCAAAGTTGTGAGTCGTCTTCATCCCGGCTTGAAATAATGAGAAACATCAACATGAATGTCAGTGGTGCGAACAAACTTCAATAAAGTTAATAAATATGAAATAGTTAATTACAAAAAAGCCTTACACTACTACACAAGGAGACAACTGATGCATTTTCGACAACATATCTCGAGATTCTTTAGTCATGATCGTTTCGGGAAGATCAATAAATGATTCAAAAAACTGGATCTATTAGAATAATTGGATTTTTATAATTATTTATCAATATCATTAAAATTCTATATCATTTAGCAGTCAGAGGGAATAGAGAGACGAGTAAGGAATATTACTACAATACTCATAAGTTGTACGATGAGTTTGGATACTCAGACAAGTATTGCAATAACGCCAGCAAGTTTAATGGTGGGGATAAACAATTTGCGTGCGCGCACACTACGTAACATACGATCACAACACCGATACAATAACCACGCCTCGATCCTCCGCTAAGCACCAACATGAGCCGGTGGCCACACTGCGCAGTACAAAAATATTTACTCTTACAAAATATAGGTCTTCATCACGTACTGCCAAAATCATCGACAAAACCATGTCGTCAAGTGAAACACGATCATAACATAGAGATTGGCAGTACGATC
Source organism: Plodia interpunctella (assembly GCF_027563975.2). NCBI lineage: Eukaryota > Metazoa > Arthropoda > Insecta > Lepidoptera > Pyralidae > Plodia > Plodia interpunctella. The sequence continues at coordinate 1,361,539 of NC_071295.1, forward strand.
TCAAATTCCATTATCCGTGATCGTATTAATTGTGAATCGAAATATAGTATCGCAATTAAAAAAGTATACGAGCAAGTCATCTATATATATATATATAGATATAGAGAAAATATGTTAAAGTGACTCGCAATAATAACGATCACAGTAGAATTACTTAATAAGCTTGGTCTTCACCTAATTTTACCTTTCCGTAATAGCTAATAATATTGAAAGATATATTGACATTTCATTCCAAAGTCACCAAACAGTAATATGAATATTTCTGTACTTAAAAATAATCTTTATGGTCCATGTTAATTTTGTGGGTTTCATACTCAGTATCAGTAGATATGCATATAATAGCGATAGAAGAATTTAGCGATAAACTTTGCGTGTATTTTCGTGTAAAAATTAGATCACATAAGATGTCAAATTCTTAATTTTTTTACTACAAAATCATACACGCAAGTTTACGAATCTAATTTAATGCAAGTTTGACCACCGGCGTCCAGAGCTATATTCTTATTCCTTTACCTATTTTCTGTGACAAAAATAGTTTTTTCTTAAATTCAACTCTTCACCAGCTATCGTATCCTTAATTTATAAATAATTGATATTCGAGCCGAAACAGCGCCTACATGAGACTCTAACCAGCGGAGGTTTCCATAGATTTCTGAAAGTTTTGCTCCAGTTAAATAATGTTAATTCATGGCTTATCAAAGTGCCATATGTTTCTAACGATTAAAATTGTAACCATTATGGAATATTCTAGACAACTTTGGAAATACATATATCTTTATCGTAAACTTTCAGAAACCAAAGAATTGATTGCCAGCTATTGAGACTATTTTAATCATTACTCAAAATCAGTCTCATAAAGAAAAATGTAACATTTTTTTTACGTCAATTATGAAAACGAATATGGGAAACATATATAGATTCACTTCGAATTTGTGACAGTTATAAAAAATCTAATAGCTCTACCGACAAGTAGGGCCAGATAAACATACTGCAGGCTCCGATTTCTGCTTAACCTATTTTCGGCCCTAACCTATAAATTTCAACTAAATATGGAAAAATGATACGCTGCCTAACATTTATCTGCCAAAATAACACAGCAGTCAAAATATTTATAGATGGCAGTATTTTGTTAATATCAATTCTGTGTCTGTCGTCTTTTTGTTGCGTAAATAAACTGCAAACTTGTGAACTATGATATTTCTAGAACATTACTAAAACACTGTTCAAATGTATATATTTAATTCATTGTTACATTTGCAGTGCTTGAGAATAAAAAGATTGCTTTATTCAGTAATCACACGTTTCCATCAAGTTTACATTTTTATTTCATTGCGAAACGTCCCAATCCTAAATTGTTGAAACAGAAACGCGTACTCGATATTGTAAATCGATTACGTTTAAACCAATCGAGATTCAAACATTTTTAGTTTCTAATGCGTAACACAATCAAGCATTTTTAATACAGAAGGTTTTACAATTTATTTGTAAAGGATTTCATTCTCAGTACTTTTCAAAATTATAGGTGAATAGGTACATATGGTCGTCCATACCAAAAGGGATGTTACGGCGTCCGGTACTTACGACATTATTATCATTGTTTTGTATTGGAACGGCAACGGCAATAAAGACCTAAGTGTCAGCCGCCATAAGGTCCCTTTTGATTTGGACGACCACATATAATACATAGCACAGTATTATAATTTATTATTAACTTCCAATTAGTAATGGAACAATTGTATTTTATGCTCAATTTTTTCCTAAACCTATTTTTTTTAATATTTAACCGAGAATTCATCACATACTTTTAAATTTATCTGAACTTTTCAACCGAAACATAAACATGAGCAAAGAAATCCTTTACGAACCAAACCATTAGAAACAATGAAACCGACGACTAGACGTGTGTGTGGTGGCGCCCTAGACGTATGTGGGGGGCGCGGCGCCGGCGGCGGGCGCGGGTGGCGCGGGAGGGGGGGGCGCGGGCGGCGGCGGCAGCGCGCGCGCGCCCGGCACGTACTGTCCGATGAACGACCCGTCTTCCGTGAACCGACCTGCGAGGCCACGCCGGGACAAGTTTTGAGCATTTCGATCAACATATCATTCCATCCTTCAAATTTCAACAAAGAATCTTTTTACTGCCCTAATTTATGAATAACTAGCTTTTGCCTGTGAAAAATTCCCTAGGGAATAGGTATTTTTCCGAAGTGAAAGATACCCTATGTCGTTCAGCATACTTCAAACTACATGTACGAAAAATTTCAAGAAGATCGGTCGAGTAGATGAAGGGTGAAGTGGTAACAAACAAACATACTTTCAAATTTATAACATTAGTTAGGATTAGGATAATCTGTGTTTGGGGTACGAAGCATACAAACACGTACTTTTTCACACTTTTTCCCGTATCGGTTATGCATCGTGTAAAAAAAAAGAGAGAACGTGTGGACGCAATAACTTGCTACGTGTTTTATGTTTCACGGTAGCCCCTTATGGCCTGTTTCAGTGATAAAGTATGTTTTTGTAAACTACACAAGTTTAACTAAAGAATATGATATTATGCTAAACAAGACGATAATGCTAAACACAATAACATCCATTAGCAGATGAAAACTAAAGTGCTTTCAAAAACAAAACAGAAAATAATAAAATAAAAATCATACCTCAAACAAACAAAAACAAAACGCTGCTCGTGCACAGGCATAACAGGGTATAAAGGACGGATTAAGGATTACATAACGTCATAATATAAATGCCATCAAAACTAACATAACAATGCAAAGCGCAAATAAATGTTGCAATATAATTAGGAAAATCACACGAATTCACTCAATAAGTATATACTACAACCTAAACTTAACCGTATGTGTACTTAAGACCTAACCTAAAAAAGAAAGAGAAAGAAACATGTGAAAACAGTCTTTACTGAAACTATTTTTGAAATAGTGCAATAAAGACTTCGAACGCCCAAAGAAGAGCCTAAACACTGGCAGTCAACGTTTAAATTTACACAAACAGAAAATAAAAGTCAAAATTTTGCCGGGCGAATTCACTAATAGGCGGCGGCCAATCAGAGCACAGATCAGTATTAGGTCTGCGTCGATTGGCTAACTCAGTACCAGACTGTTTTTTTTTATGTGATGCAATGGCACTACGTTTTCGGCGACTTACGCGATACCTAGTAAACTACTAGATTGAATATTGCGATATTTACATCCTTTTTAAATTACGAACTTATTCGAAAATCAAATATTTTTAATTTATCGCGTAATTTGGTTATTTTTAACGTAGCTCGGTAAGTGCAAAGAGAATGGCTTGATACAGCCATGGGGGGGAAGGCTTTTAGGAAGGGTTTAGGGTTTAAACGAGTGTGGCGAAGGCCTGTGACGCAGAGTCAGTTTGCGAAGAGGGCGGGGGCCGGCGCTTGCGGCCGTACTGGCCGATGAAGGAGCCGTCCTCGTTCATACCCGCTGCAAGGAAACATGCGTCAAGCCACACTGACCAACATGCTTGTTACACTACGATGATAGTGGAACAAAATATATTAACTATAGAACGTAATGAATAGCGAAAATAAAGACACTCTAGTTGTCGAAAGTAAATGAAATTAAATTATGATTAAATCTACATGATTGTAACAATAGCACTGTAAATTGATGAAACAACAAATGCATGCATCAAAATAATACAGCACAACTTAATATAAAATCATACAATAAAAAACAAAATTTTTCACAATATTACAACTTTCCCTAAAAAATAAACGTTATTTGTATAAAATACAGGCTACGATATTTAAAGCAAAGCATTTTTTATGTTCGTAGTTTGTAAACATCTGAACTTTAATCACTAATAGTGGTTTAACTAAGAGTGGTTCGGTACCGGTAAGTAGAATATAACAATGATGAGTCGGCCCACTATGGCTGATGTCTCATTATCCGACTAATATCATTAATATTATTACTCAATCACGTTAAATATTTAATTGATTTCGATGAAATTTTGTACATAAGTAGAATCTAATCTCGGACAGCAAATGCCACATAGGGTACTTTTTATACTGAAATTGAAAGGCAAGCAACGGGGCGCAGCCAATTTAAAATAAACATTCCGTTCATACACACACAAAACAAACGTTCAATTAAAATAATTTCCTGCTTTTCACAATGTACACAATTCGCTTGGACCTCAGTCCATAGCAGCGCCCCTAGCGGAGACTCGTGCCAACTCACCAGTTTCGCCCTCGCCGTACTCGGCCATGGAGTCCGTGTCGCTCTCGGGCCCCGGCTTGGTGCCGCTGCTCATCGAGTGACGGGACTTGTTGTCCAGCCTGGATAAATAAATAAACCAATTACTTTAATGTTGGTACATACTGATGTTCCACCGTAGTTGTTAGTAGTGGACGTTTATGTTCCTACTATTTACATCTCTCAGTCGAGTCGATTGACAGTGAGACGCAGTTAACCAATCACAGTGCGCCATTGTGACGCAACGACAACCACATCGCACTGTTACTGGTTAGCTGCGTCTCACTTCGAATCGACTCCATGGTGACAACTGAAATGCAAAACCACACTTCGCCTTTTGCTCTGCTGAGCTCTACAACCTACATAACGGTCATGAAAACGAAGATTTTATTGACACATACACTATATTAGAAAGAGACGAAAGAGGAGAAGAGACGTAAAAGTAGGAAAACGTTAAGCGTCGGAGTCTAGGGTCCGGGTTCGACGCTCAACGTATGTGGAAGCACTAACACATTAGTTTTTTAAATCCCAAATCAAATCATTTGGACCTTCACAGCATGACCTGATGGTAGACGAACAGCGACTTTACGACTGCTATGTTCCCTCCACGCAACACCTTTTATGTACAATTTCACAAACAAAAGTCGACCTCGGTGGCGCAGTGGTAAAGTGCTTGCCTCTGAACCGAGAGGGGTTTGATCCTCGGTCGGGTCATGATGGAAAATGATCTTTTTCTGTTTTTATATTTATTTATATATGTATATGTTATAAAATATAGTATCGTTGTGTTAGTATCCCATAACACAAGACTCGAACTTACCTTGGGGCTAGCTCAATCTGTGTGGTTTGTCCTTATATATTTATATTTTACTAGCGGCCCGTCACGGTTTCGCTCGGATGAAAACATAATAAATTATAGCCCTAAACCTTCCTCAGGAATCACTCTATTTATTGGTGAAAACTGAATGTAACAGACAGACAGAAGCGGTGGAGGACTATATAAGGATAAGCGACTCACGGATGCGTGTACTCGTGGAAGCCAGCGTCGGGATAGTCGCGGCGGCCGTGCTGCAGCTCCCGGTCGTGCACGTCGTACTTGCCGCCGCGGTTGCGGCGCACCACGCACACCAGCACCAGCACCAGCAGCAGGAACGCCAGCGCCAACATCACGCCGATGAACCAGCCGGCCGTCGCGATCTTATCGTGCGGCATTATCATCGGCCCGTCTGGATACAAGGCGAAAGTTTGTATGTCTTTTTGTTTCTTCGCATTCAAACGGCTGAATTAAATGTATTCCAATTTGGTATCGGGGCAGTTGATACTTTGAATTTTGTATTGTACTAAATGTTGTCCGGGGCTTCGCTTCCGTGGGAATTTCGAGATAAAATATAGTCTATAGCAATCTTGGATAATGTACTTTTCTAATGATGAAAGAATTTTTGAAATCTGTTTGGTAGTTTCGGAGATTACCCGCCTCAAACATACAAACTCACAAACGCTTATCGCTTTATAATAATAGTATAGATCGTAATATACTAAACACACATCCATATTTTTAGATGAAATCTGAAAATTTGACTCGTCGCATTCGACATTGTAAGAATTCAACTGGTTTCATCTAATAAAAATTTAATGACATGTAAATAAAATACGTAAATCAATAGAGAATATAAAAAATATAACTCACCAATGGTAGTGTCGACAATTTGAACTTCGCTCTCCCTGAAGTACTTCCCGTCGTGCGCCGTGATCTTGACCTCGTACTCCTGCGCGGGCTCCAGCCCCGTGAGCACGACGAAGTCGTCGTCGGTGACGTCGGCGGAGCGCGCCCAGTGCGCGCGGCCTCGCAACCTCCACCACGCCACGAAGTGCGAGCCCGCGTGCGCCGCGCGCGCCGGCGCCGGCAGCCAGCGCACGCGCACGTGCGCCGCGCCCTCGCGCGCCGCCAGCGTCTGCGTCGAGAACACGGGCACGTCCGGCGTCGCCGCGACTACACCTTTAGTCGTTTGCTCCACGTAATACTTGTCCCCTTCCCCGGCTTTCGTTTTCGCGCGAATCTCGATCCTGTACTTCGTGTTCGGCTGCAAGCCGGCTAATTTCGCGTGGTCCGATTTCGGATCGATCTCCTTCTTCCTCTCGCGGATCGGACCCAATTCCGTGTCTTTGATCTCTTGGTAATATATTTTGTAGCCTGTCAAGATGCCGTTTTCGTCCATAGGCTTCTCCCACTTGAGCAGCATAGCCGATGAGCCTAAAGGATAAGCTTCGAACGACCGCACCGTCCCCGGCGGGCCCTCGGGAGCTAAGAAGCTCAAGGTCTCACTGGCCGGGCCATTGAAAACTCCATTGTACGCCAAGATCCTTGCGTAATTCTTCTTGTAGGGTTTGAATTTGGAGACCAAAGCGCTCGTGGCGTCGGCTTTGACTAAGATTTCTTTGAGCTTGTCTTCCTCGCCGTCGGTCCAGGTTTGGATCTTGTATCCCTTGAAGTGGCCTCGTACAGATTCCGGGGATACCGGGTTCCAGTTGAGAACGGCGGTGGAGCCGGACACCACCTGAACCAGGGTGAAATTGGTGGGGGCCTCCAGTGGGACGTCTTCGCCGGACCAGCCGTACACTTCCACTGGAGCGACGTTGGCTGTGCCTTTGGAGTTACCCGCTATCACCTATAATTTGTGATTTTTCTCTTGACATACTTGACATTATTTCTTCATAAATTATTGTTTCGAAATATCGCGTTAAAATATCAGAGGGATAGATGATTTATATCAAGTGTGCTACGCGATGTGAGCCAATTAAATTAAATATTCCCGTTAACAAGGATTTAACATGTAAGACACAGACTAGAAACTTCATAGATATTTTTAATTTGTGATTTGACAAAAACTAAATTCATCAATCTCCCCTTGATGAATTGAGTCAATGAGATGCAAGGAAATATAAACTAATAATTATTTGTTAGACAAATTAAAAAAACCCCGACTTTCAATATTCATTTCGTTACAACTTTGAAACGGCTGAATCGATTTTCATGAAACATGGCTGAATCGATTTTCATGGCGCGATGAAATTATCTATGACACAAAAAAAACAAACGAAAATCGGTTCGTCCGTTTGGGAGCTACAATACCGCAAGCAGATACACAGATAGACACGTGAAACTTATAATAGCCCACCTTTTGCGTCGGGGGTTAAAAAGATATAGACTGACCTTGATCCTGTAAGGCTGGAAGGTGGGCGTGTTAGGCACGACGAGCTGCATTTGTTGCCAATCAGAGACCTTCTGACTCTGGTAGTTTTCACCGGTGATGTTGCGGCGGTAGGACACGAGGTAGTAGAATCCGGGACCGTTGTGTTCGATTTGGGGCATTTTCTGTGGAACAAAAGGGATAATTTAAGTTGTAAAATCACTGCCGAATCTTCTAATAGTACATTGTTCATCGATAAATAAAAGTCACAGAATCTAACAAGAGTGTATATTAAGACCGGTGTCGTAAGTCGAGGGCCGCGAACACACGATTTATGAATCGTAACACGATCACGTTCACCTACCTACGAGCATAATAAAAAAAAATTACTAAAATAAGTACATATCTGTCTAATTTTTCTAATTCCGTGACCTTGGCAAATAGTCAATTGAGGGCCGAGTATGTGTGAGACATGTGTGAGACTCACCGCCCAGGAGATGATCATGTTGTTGGGGTTGGAGCCCTTGCCCTCCACGTTGTCGGGGTTCTTGTACGGCACGTCGGGCTGCGTCGTGCACACCTGCGAGTGCCCCGACGGCGGCGACGGCCCGATCTTGTTCCAGGCTATCACTCTGCGGGGAATATCATTGCTTTTTTTTTATATACTACCAAGGGGGCAAATAGACAATTCATTTATTCAGACATACAGATAGACAAGATAACAACACAATTTGAAGTGGTGGTGGTCCAGTCGTTAAGACCGTCCGTCTGTGCTCGAAAAATACCAGGTTCAAATCGAAATTACAATACAAATCTGACTCATGTATAGTAGCACTAATAGACACCACTCGCTAGACAGTCCAGTCTGCTAATCACTTCACTTTTTAATTTTATAGCTCCATCGTTTATCCAAACGACGATTATCGAGCAAGACACTGTGATTATCACAAAGAATTATAATCAGTTAGCAATCCTACAGCAGCAATTGACCGGTATCCGAGAGGAAATCTAAAACAAGACAACAATTAAATTTTGCACAGTCAACAGCACGACAAGTTACTTTGCATGAACCTTTATGGCGTGCGGTAATAATAATAATAATAACTTTATTCACCAAAAAGAAGTACAATGGTTTGACAGAATCATTTTAGAAGGTAGATTTATAATTTATAAGTTAGTTCGACTGTGGACTCTGCACTAAGCGATGCTTGTATCGCAGCGTCCAGAACGTTTTACAACTTTTACATTACGATTTTTACATGTTCTTCGGATCGAAATAAACACAATTTGAAGTAACAGAAGAAAGACATTGTGGCTTGCTGTTGTGTACGAGTGTACGTGCGTATAATGTAATGTGCTGTCGACTAGCTAATGTTAGTACGGTTGGGCCGGAAGAAGGTATACCTGAAGGTGTAGTTGGCGTAGGGGCTGAGCGGGATGACCCAGGAGACCTCGGCGGTGGGCACGGAGTCGGACACGGTGTCCCAGGAGGAAGGCGTGAAGCTGGTGTTGTACTGGATGGAGTAGCGCAGGATGCGCGCGCGGTTGTCGCCGCGCGGGGACCAGCGCAACGTGGCCGTGCGCTCGCTGCACTGCACGCTCTCCAGCTTGGGGGCGTTCGGCTTGTCTGCAATCAGCGCCCCACCGTGCAATTCATATGCTGACCACGATAATGTCTGTTTGTCTTTGTCTCAATTTCAGACCTTGACATAGCTCCCGAAGAACGAACAGATTCTAATGTCGGATGCGGCCCCCCATCCCCGCACCAGGGTAGTTGCTTTTTACCTTCTGACCCACGTATATATACTTTGATTCTTTAATTATGCTTCACGAGCAATAGCAACATAAAATACAAATCTTTCATTTTTTCATGTTACTGGCAACTAAAATACACTCAGATATTAAAAAAAAAAAAAAAAACAAACAAACCTTGTACAATAAGCGAGGCCTGGGCACTAGCTTCGTCGATCTCCGTCCTCGCAATACACGTATAATCCCCCGAATCGAGCTCACTGGTGTCCGAGATCAACAACGAGAAATCGTTCGTCATCCGATATCTCGGCTGGCTGTCGAAGTCTATGGGTTGGCCGTTGATGAGCCATATGATCTCCAGTTTCAGGGAGTCGTCTGCGTTGGCGTTGCATCGGAAGGTGGCGGGGTTGCCGGCCGCCACCACGTACTCCTCTGGCTTGTCCGTGATCACCGTGCGCTCTGCGAGAGATAAATTATAAATAAATATATACATACATGACACGGCAGTAGACTTCGTTTTAAATATATTTTTGAGGTCGATAAGTGATGTATAATAGAATTTTGAATTTGACACATATAGTATTGATTGAGCCAAGTTCGAGACTTGTATTATGAGACACTTTCAGCGTCATTAAAAAAAAATGCCTTCTAATAACGGTTGTGTTGTGATGTCATTTTAATTATTAGTAATTTATATAAGGTAAAAAATATCTTAGTAGTAAGTCACTTTGAAAGTCTTTCACTCTCTCTTTCTCTCTCTCATCCTCAAGTGTATCTTGTTGCATTTCTGGACCACTCACTCTTGACATCTAAAGAACCAAACGCAGTCTTCTCTCCGAGCTTATTCTTCGCATAACACTGATACACGCCGATGTCTGTGAACGACACTTCAGGTATCACCAGGTCGCCTTCGGGGGTGATGTTGTACCTGTAAATAACGTTCATGTTAACGTCCTTTCTTCACATCCTTCTAGTTAGGGGCCATTCATAATTTATGACGCAAATATATCTAGTGTTTTGACGGACAGTGTTTGACGACCTCGGTGGCGCAGTGGTAAAGTTCTTGCCATTGAACCGAGAGGTCCTGGGTTCGATCCCCGGTCGGGTCATGATGGAAAATGATCTTTCTCTGATTGATCCGAGTCTTGGACGTAATCACACTTTCAGAATCGCTGGTGTAAAATATTCTCAAAATTGAGTGACTATTTAAAAGATTTCTGCCTTGATGCTAAGTATATGTTAAGGAAATAAAGGTAAAAAATGAACTACCTAAATTAATATAATTAATATAATTATAATAATATATAAGCAACATAATTCCCAATACAATTGTACATTTATAACTTTTCCGATACACGTGTAGGCGAAGCAGTGACATATCATTTCACGATCCTATATTTTGTCGGTTGATTGGAGTTATATTTATAGTTTACAGACCCTAGCTTGATGATAATATCTCCTAAGGGATGATATTTTAATAATATAGATCAACGAAAGGTAATTTTATAGTTTTGTAAAAGATTAAGTCCTTTATAGGATTTTTTAAAATTAATAATTTGAGCGTGTTTGACATACTCTAGCCTGATGGAAAGGAAAAATGACGTCTATTGGTATTGCATGCAAGCATAAAAATTGCCAATTCACACTTGTATTTCAAATTAAATTGTAGAATTCGTGAAACATCGACACGGGGAAATTAATTATATTTTCAAAGGCAAGCAAGCACTGTTTCCAACCTATATTATGTTTATGTGTTAGTATTACAATAAGAAAGTTGTGAAGCGCATGGTATGTACAAGCAATCTTAACATAGTGAATAGACAAACATAGGGATGATATAACTCACTTTCCACCCGTGAGGTCCACGTTATCCTTCATCCACCTGACGATGGGTCTCGGGGCGCCGAACACACGGCATCGCAGCACTGCTTCCGATCCGTCCACTTTGGTTATGTTTGCCGGACCTTCCTTGATCTCTGGCTCGATAGCTAGAGAGAAAATATAAAAATAATCAAAATTCGTTGACTAACTGATAAAATGAAAAACATACACGTAACAACATACTAAATTAAAAAAAAAAGTTTTAAAATGGGGCTAATAAATAGTCACAACAGGAATATTGTAGACTGAGAACATAAACTGGCTAATTTGGACCAGGTAAAGAAGTGGTGACGTACAAGGAGGTCAAAATGATAGCTGAAGATAGAGAGAGATGGAAAGAACTCAACAGACAAGAATTTTGTTCTTAAATGTAGAATTAAACTGATAAGAAAGATTTATAAAAAAGACATGAATTGTGATCCGAAACCGTACAGAATTCGAAAAAGAAACATTACAAATTTCAATGAATAAATTAACACTCCGTTTTGCAAGTCCTTGCAAACTAAATGAGTACAATAATGAAACATTAGAGAAGACAATGCTATTATTTAAATTATTACCAAAATGTGACCAAACCCATAACTGTAATGTTTAGTTCTGTACGACTAGATACGAATACGAAATGAGTCTCTCAGCAGACCTTATAAAGTAAAATTCATTATAATACTTCGTAATACACAAACAAAAGTGCGCAATCCACGGCCATCACAGCATCTAAACCACTCAAGGTAGCACAATATTTGCGAAATCTCCAGTTATAGGGGATTCACCCCGAGATGAAAGATATTTACTCAGCCAAAAACGGAGGGTGAAATAATATGGCAATCTTTGCTGGTCGTTCACCCTGGACAACTCAATCTTACTTGGTGACATAAAGTATAAAACATAGATAATAAGACTGTCTCTATGATTTCTTGAAGGAAATGTAACAGTTTATTGAGACAGCCTGGATATAAGATCTGATTTTTATGTTATTTGGGATGTCGAATATTTGTTGAGGTATGAGTATATTTATGTAAGTATAATGTTGTTGACAACAACAAGACGACAACAACAAGTTTAAGGGCCTAAAATCTAATCGCTTTACTGCGTTTACTAAGGCTACGTAAAAATTCCGTTGACTATTCAAAATTTTCATAACTTTGTCAAAGGAATTCATATTTCACATTGCAAGAATATGCTTAGGAATTATCATTTGAAATACTATTCAAAGCTAGACAAAAATAGAGGTAGGGGCTACAAATTAGGGGCAAAACAACAAGGTCCAAGTAATAATATCCTGGCGTTTCATCCAGATTGGAGTGTGGGCGTGTGAAGTAACGTACGGCCCAGAAGGATGTGCTCAATAGAGACTAGAACGGACAAAGTATACGTTACGGAGATCTCGTTAACACTTACAATGTTAGAATTGGATGATGCACTGATTTATTACTATCTCCTGTCCGTGGCCGGTGTTAAAATAGATTTTATGATAGGAATGTTAAAATAAAAAATAATAATGGTAATATAAAAGGAACGATATATCCCAGCTAGATCAATGAATAAATTTATCGTCCTCATCAAATATCTTCATTAACAAATATGAAAACATAATCGTTATAAGATTTGAAAGCGGCTTGAAAGTAAATATTGTTTAATTCAAGTGTTTTTTTCATATTCAAGTGTTTTAAACAATATTTACTTTCAGTAAAGATATATATAAAACACATCATCCGTAAGAGGAAAAACACGCGACAATTTATGCAATGAATTTTTCCCCGAATCACAAATCGGAATCTCTTTCGCCACCAATGAGAGATTGTTTTCAAACTGGACTAAGCAACGTTGCAACACGGCGTGTTGGGTTACCGGCGTCGGTGACTGCACTCCATGTTTACAATACCATATAAGTATATGCTATGGACTTTTGACACGAGATTTTGTGTGATCATGGACATCTGGCGTGTGTGATTCGTATGAATTTGCCTCCGTCAGCGATTTCGAGCTGCTTAATCGAGAGTGTTAAGAATACTATGTTTGAAAAATGTGCATTTAGCCGTTTGGAAACTGTCAGCCTTATTTGTAGCAGATGAGATGACGCCAGCAACTTCGGAGCAATGAAATGATGCAAATATGGGTTGACAACCTTATAAAATTAAATTTCGAATATTATTGGGATTAAACAATTTATATGTATTTTTTATAAAATATAGTATCGTTGAGTTAGTATCCCATACTTTACTTTATTATGTACTTAATGTTATATTACTGATAAAAAATTATACATAAATTTATATATAAAAAATGGTAAGCCCTTCTGGCATAATAGGGACCAACACTGTTTGAATGAGTTTCTTTCGGCATTTCTTCTCAGCAGTGGTCGTTCCGAAATGCTAGTAGTTTGTAGCTTTGGTAAACATCATTTAATTTAGATTATGACGTGAAAAAGTGCCTGTGAAGGCCTAATTTCTGAATAAATGATTTGATTTTGATTTTGATTTCCCATAACACAAGTCTAGAACTTACTTTGGGGCTAGCTCAACCTGTGCGATTTATCTTAATATATTTATTATTTTATTTAATTTAATGTACAGTCAAACGAACCATGCATGAACCTCTATGCCGCGGTGACAGCGATGAAAATAGTACACTGCAAATATGGCATATACGTTTTGAATCTATAATTTATTGTCATGTAACCGCCTATGTAACCGCTGAAATCCGTACTAATTTACGAGTATGTATGATCGTTCGCTGCGGCTGCATGCATTCATGTCGGCCTAATTTCGCCTGCGAACTGAGCTCCCCTATATAACGGCTATTATTTATAAATAAACATATCGATAAGTAAACAAAAATCCATTATTGGATTATCCGCGGCGATGAGTCAAGGGTTAACGAACTCCGAAATTCGGTAGTCCAAATGGTCGCGCCCCGAGGGTCGACAACGAAATGAAATACTATCCAGGTAGTTTACATTGTGCCAACACGCAATGGCATACCGCGGGGTGCAGCTGCATTCATTTTTTGTCGTCTGTCACGAAATAAAAAAAATCTGCTTCATATTGCACGAATATCATGGTCGCTGACGTTTTATAAAGGTTTCCGATTTGCGAGTCGGCCATTATTAAAATTGTCTGGTCGCATTCAATGACCGTATGCCGTATAACGGAGTCATTTGTGTGCGAAATATACGCCTCAACTCAACAGTTCAAAGAGCTTGTGACTGTGATGTATTAAAAAGTCGACGTATGTGACTGAATTCTTTGAAAAACTGAAAAGGTTTCACAGGATTTTTGTGGAACCAAATGTACATTCAGACTCTCATTATTGTTGTAGTATTACTAATCTTTTCTGAACTTTAAGCCTAATACACGATTAAAATAATAGGAATAGTAATGTAGATGCTCAAGTGGCTAAACATCACGGGACAGTATACGACGTGAAAAAGTGCCTATGAACGTCTAATTTCTGAATAAATGTTGTGACTTTGGACGATAATTACCACATTGTAGCGTAATACTATACACTCGATTTGTGTACACCAGGCTTCATAGAGTTAGTGCGAAAATATCACCACATCTATTTATTTATTCAAGTGCATGTATAATAAAACTTAATTGAACTGTAATTGGTCAGTAGCCAAACCGCACTAGTGTCCTAGTGACCTAGACCAGACAACGAATGAAATTAATTCACATGAAAACCATTTCGTATGTTGGACTTCCATTGTTATTGATTCAATGCCTGTGCATGTTAAGCGACCATATAATAAAAGTTTGTAATGCTTTAATTTCTCATTATGATGCCATTTAAATTTTATCGCAGAGGTTGATGAGGTAGATATGGTATCAAAAGTGTGAGATAAGAAAAAAATATTATTTGACTTAGATTAATTTATTGACGGCGTAATGTAACAACACGCGACATTAACTTTCTTTTAACTGAAATAAAACTAAGAGAGAAATTCGTAAGAATCAAACAAACATTGCTTTTTTATTTTATCGCTTTTCTCATCATATAAGAAAAGGCGTGTTTACCCGAAATGGCTAAATCTGTCCATATTTTTTCTGTGTGCAAACTCTCTGTCATACGAGTGACACACAGCAGACTCACTGTCACACTATCTTATAGCAAAATTATCACAAATAATCTATCGATTACCGGGTAATAATAGCTCTAGTAGAATCTAGTGACACAGAATAAGCATGAAGAAAAAAATATATTTCTTCTAATACAAACGACAAACAAACATCTACAGAACTATTTCTGCAGTCACGAACTAGTCTGGCAGCAATAAAATCATTCATCCTTACTACTGGCGTCAAATCAAATAAGGCTCCGAGCGCGACATCTCCGCTAGTGGGCCAAGGCAACGGTTTCTGTGCCTGGATATCTATAACTTTATCTATATAATGTTCTAAGACTACATTAATATTATAAACAGTATATGTTTGTGTGTTGGACAAAAACATTCTTCGGAATCCAATCTACTTGTATGCAAAACTCTTTCAATCGTTGGAAGCTACATTCTTGAGTGACCTATGGCAATTTTTATCACGACATTTACACAGTATCGAAGCCCCGGGATGCAGCTAGCGGACTGGTAAATATATAACAGTCCGCTTGCATATTGTATATTTACGATGGCTTGTCTATTCTGATGCACATTAAATCTTAAACGAGAGATGAGATGCTGGGGCTGTGATGTAATGCTGTAACATTATTAAAAGCCTCATACCCTGAATTCAATACGGCTGAATTGGTATTTCATTTAAATAATGAGATGAAAACAATTTAGGGCTGGAGCGGGAATCAAATCCATGGCATACAAGAGTACAACAGTCCTATTGGTGGAGTTTAGATAAGAGTTGCTAGCACATCGCCTATGAGAAAAACCTGTTGTTTGTAACCTTTTCCCTTGATTGACTTTGACAATATACGTAGGATTAGAAATGAATTAAGTTAACACACAACAGAACTGACTGCTGCCTCCTGTTTTCTATAGCCCAAAAAATTAATATACTAAACTAAAATGCTTACGAATGAGCAAAGTCGTTCCTAAACTTGGCTGTAAAATTTGTAGCTATTTTTATCTTGCTTATGACACTAACAGTTAGCCAGAAAGGGATGGCTACAAATTTTGTACGTAATTTCAGGAATTATTGGTACACAGACTATTTGGAAATTTAATCTTTATAACAACGCATATAGGTCTAGTTTTCAATGTCACTATTTTGACAATTGTTGTTCCTAATCATTCCAGTTAACGTTTAAGTTCCTTGTAGAGACAGTTGATTATAAATGACAGTCATTTCCGTCTGTCTCGTCTTTATATTAAAAGGGAGTTATTTTATTGGATTTATTGAACACTTGTCCATCACTTAGCCATACAATGGTACACAAACTGATATAATTGTGGTATTCAAAAACTTTGAGAGCGTATACAACATTGTTATATAATTTTCAAATCAAATCATTTATTCAGAAATTAGACCTTCACAGGCACTTTTTCACGTCATATACGAAATTAATTAATATTTACAAACTACTAACGCTCCGGAACGCCCACTGCTTAGAAGAAATTCCGAAAGAAATTTATTCAAATAGTTACAAAAAGTAAATACGATAAAAAAAATTAAATCCAAATTCTTTGAAATATTTACAGGCTAATGGCTTAAGTCTACAGCTGATTATCAGAAGACCGGCTTACAAAATTCGTGATATCTCATAATAAGGCTACTTACAAGTTTAAGCTTATATACAACGAAGAAAAACAATACGGACAGAAAACCGTTAACATTTATGTAAAATGAAAACTATAACTGAAATGTGAAATGTATTATTCAACAATAAACGATACGGCTAGCGACTATTAGGAAATCTCCATATGGTAACCACCCATAGATGGTTTCCCTCCAGTATCTTCCAAAAAAGACGGGCGCAAGCCCAACTAGGAGATAGGTTTTGCGCCGGACTGTTTGGCAATAAACTGGGAAAATACCGGGCGTAAACCCATCTCTAATCTCCTCACAATTGTTCCATTATTTTGGCTGACGTCTAGAAATTTAGTTAATACCCGAATCCATCGCATATTCACCCTTAATACAAACACATAGAAATTATTTTAATTTGATAGACAGTCCGACTGTACAGTTATAGTCCTTCTAATTAAATAGACAGCAAAGTACTTTATCAAACACCGAAAGAGGTTATATATAACTTCTACAAGTCGATGTTGGGTGTTGCGTCTTACTAATTGAGTTATATGAGCTGTCAAAATTGAAGTTATTATTGTTATTTCGTGGGTCTGCAAAGTTTCAACTTAGGATTTTGGAGATTTATTTCAATAAGACGTCTGTGGGTGCTCTAAAGGCAAACAACAACTGCTTGTAAATTATACTAATACTATTTATAATTTGTTATAGGTAGAGAGACCTATTTATTGGTTATGATATACTATAATTGTTGTAATGTTTGTAACAACTTTATTGCACGAAATTAAGCACATTAATCAAAATTAATGCAAGAAAGATACATTGTACAACGGCGGACTTATCCAATGTAGGTTGAGAGGACGTGTATACAGCAGCAGGCTGGTCAGACGTAATAACGTACAACATGAACATAAAATACTATAAATTGAAAATAATTAGTGAATAAGAATATTTTTTGTTTATTATAGTTATTGTTTTAAAGTAAATAACGACTACTTTTACAAATTATATTTTACTGCAAAGTTTAAGTAAATAAAAATATACATTTTATTATCAGAAATCAATTTCCATAAAATGTGACAATTGTGTCCATAACAAAAGACACTTTTCATGACTAAAGCAAATTCTTTTGATAAAACCCTTTACATGGATAAAGTATTACATTGTTTCAGACATTATATAACTATGATCAATGAATCATTATTAATATTGTATGTTATGATATGAATCATAAGGTCATAAATAGCACATATTTTTACTCCAGGAAGATGATACTGTACTTAGGATATCACTCGATGATTCAGCGTAGTTCCTATAACGAGTCTATGAGCCTTGTTAAATAAAGATCTCATGTTTTCACGGCTAAACCGCTGGGCTGATTTTAATAAATTTTGGAATAATTATAGTTAATCACCCGAAGTCAATTATAGGCTACAGTAAGTTAGGCTAGAGCTGCGGGCGTCTAGTAAAAAAATAATAAAGAGCCACTAAACTAATTATGAACGTATTGATATTATACCTAAAATGTATAAAGCAAAATCCAATTTTATTATTTTGATTAATGAGACCAAGGCAGGTCTATACCCAGCAGTGGGTTGATGCAGTCTGAAAACGACGATGGAAAAGAAAAACATATATGTACTTACATTGCACGTTGATGTAGACATCCCTATATACGTAGCCGATGGAATTGGTTGCGTTGCATCCGTAATTTCCAGTGTCCTTCTTTTGCAGGTCAGTAATCGTGATTGAGTCGGCTGTGATTTGTCGCCGTGGGTTCGGCGGGGCCTGTACAAAAAGAATTCTTTTTATTTTATTGTATAATGGGCAAACGAGCATTTTTCTTTTATTAATAAATAAATAAATATATTAGGACAAATCACACAGATTGAGTTAGCCCCAAAGTAAGTTCGAGACTTATGGAATACTAACTCAACGATATTATATTTTATAACAAATACATATATAGATAAATATCCAAGACCCGGGCCAATCAGAAAAAGATCATTTTCCATTATGACCCGACTGGGGATCGAACCCGGGACCTCTCGGTTCAGAGGCAAGCACTACCACTGCGCCAACGAAGTCGTCACATGAGCATGCAGGTCATCATCATCATATCAAATGTGTTATTGCTAACACTGGTGTCAGATTTTATTCAAGTCGCAGATAAAGGCATCTGACATGACTTTTACGACTACTTACCGCCTATTTATCTATCTATACATATATAATCTTTTCATAAAAAAAATTGCCTAACCTTACATATTATAAACAGAAGTCTTCCTGTCTCGCGTCTAATTATTATCTTATCTGTATTAAATATAATTATTATCTGTATTAAGGCAACAAAGTAATAACTACCCGACGGATTTTTGTACGGTTTTCACCAATAGTTTTTACCCGAGCGAAGCAGGGTCGGGCTACTAGTTAAAATAATAAAAAAAAATGTTGACCTGTTCAATGGGCTTCCCGTTGTGGATCCAGGAGATCTGGGGCGAAGGCCGGCCGGCCGCCTCGCAGCGGATGACGGCGGTCTCGCCCTCCGCCATATTCTGGATTTGGGGCTCCACGGTGAAGAAGGGCGCCGCTGCAAGGAAACTTGGTTATCAATATTGATTGATGTTTTCATCATCATCCGCCTATTATTATCCCATTTTTAGTAGGCTCGGTATATATTATTAGTATTAATACTAAGGGAGAGAAGCCTTGTCAGCTGTCAAGGAACAATTGTATTCCCAAGGACGGTTGACGTCAGGCGGCCAGTTGTAAAATCACAGCCGAATCTTTAAAGAAATAAGGTTTATTTTTAGGCCCTAGCTACGCGGCGTCACAACCCTAGATGCAGCTAGGGAGCACGCGAGAGAGAGAGAGAGAGAGATAAATAGAGCATGTCAGTATTGAGGATTAAAACAACTATGCTTTCATAAAAACGACTGAACAACCTTGTCTGATGAGTCATATCTCGCACGGGAATATCAAATTGATGATTGATGATTAGGACATTAAAACGTAGTAAGTAAAATTGACACCACACAACGGCCCACACTAAGCACTAAGCTCGAATCGCGCGTCCGAAGGACACAAACACAGAAAAGCACAACACATATAGAACCGCAGATAAATATCAGTGGTTACGACAGCAAATATTTTCCGGCGCTGGGAGTCGACCCCAAGTTAGATTATTAAAATCTTAGATTTAAATAGAAGTAGTAAATAATAAAAAACAAAAATATGCCGACCAGATGTATGATTAGCTAATTTTATACTTATCATTTGCACCACTCAAGGTGTAGTCCCGGTTCTTTGATCCTACTATCCATACTAATACAGTACTAGTATTAAAATCTTGTTAGTTCCTATATCTTGTAGAACCAGTTTATTATATTTGCTTCTGCCCCTATGTTCCGCACGAGCTAATGCGTTAAGTTTTTGATTCGACATTGGAGTGAAAACCACAGACACGCGAATTTAGCCTGCGATAAATTACGTTTTAATTTAAATCGTTTATTATTTCGTTGCGGGTGGCTCCGCCTTAATATAGAACCTCTCCATATCACGGTTCGAGTCAGGCAGACCGGCAGATCAGTGTAATTTTCAAAATATTTTTACTTTGACCTCCGGGCTTCACGGCAACGCAACCCCCAAACCAGTGGGAACACGGGAAGATCAGAGCGAGTTTGTCACTTCTATAGTTGCTGTTAGCCACGAAAGTTCAGTCATCTAAAACACTGTACTCAAACGAATAATATCAAAATTTTTTTATAAGAAATCACAAAGGTATAAAAGAGAGTAATTTCAAAGTTATCCAACTCTTGAATTTACACGACTTATTCATGAAACAACGACCGTACAAATAGTTAAGCGTAACATAGCACATAAAGCTGTCAAAGTTCAATTTTCAAAGTAACATTACAATCCCTCATATAGTTGTAAAAAATACCCGACATATTACAGGTGCTGAAGGCAATCCATGTTGCCGCCTCGTGTTTATTACTTGTTTTACAACTCCAGCTAACTGTAATTAAGGCCGGTCGATACTCCATATAGGACCTGTACTGTCTCTATGGCAATATTTACGGATATTTTTACTGATTGGACGTTCTGTAAAAATTCTATATAATGTTAGGATGTTTAATAAATTTTCTTTTTGGCACGAAAGAAAAAAAAAACTGAATTTCTAAATGTCTAGCTGATTTAAAGATTTTCATTAGGAAATAAATATATCATAATAAATTCAGTCTTTCAATAAAGAGTAGAAAATAGAGTTTTAAAGATTTTTTTTTCCACTGCAATACCAAATCTAATGGTCAAGATTGGTTAATAAACACCCAGTGTTGCCAGCCAAGAGGACAGAGCTCCTCATTTATTTTCTATTCATTGACATCTATATTATTATAAAGAGGTAAGCATTTCTTTCGCAAAATTATTTCAAGATTGCTATAGTCATTTTATCTCAAAATTCCCACGGGAACGAAGCCCCGGACACCATCTAGCTATCGACCGTATAAAACTGTAAGTACTGACAAATAGAAAGTTACAACGTCCTGTCCCCTAACAGATTTTAATTTATTCCCTTGTAATGTGGGAGTGGAAATATCGGGTCATTTATACGAAAATAACATGAAATATTGCATTTCGTAATATCTCCCTGCCATAGTTCAATAGGACGGATACGGATACGGAAAATAAATGGAAATACTGAGCATAAAGTTGGGTGTTCTAACAAACTTTTACCACTGCAGAGTTGGTGGAAAGATTTCTTCCCCTTTATTGCATTTCTTTCCGACTTAAGTTATTGCAGAAAGTTTAGTACGAAAACTACATATCATCATACTAATGCAGTCAATTTTAAGATAATTTGTTTAAATGTGTAAGCTTTAAGCGGGAATAGAAAGTTTTCTTCTTCGATATCCAGAAATTCATTTACTAGATACGCAATAATAAAACGCTGGTATAAAGAGATTTCAAATGCAGTATGCACGCTGTTTTTTTTTTTAATTTCATGGTTCCATCGTTCGCCAAAACGACGATTTTGCCAACGTCAAGGTTGAGATTGACACGGAATATAATATGTTATAATATAAATATTGAAACACGGTTCAGTGTAACCTAAAATATGAGTATATAAATATATTATACATACATACGGATATAGGGGAGAATCAAAAAACATCTGTCTTTGTCACTCATAAATAACTGTTTATTAAAGAAAATATTATAAATATTTTAAAGAGGAAGTGTTTGTAAGTTTGTGTGTAGTGGGAAGTCTTCGAAATCATTATATATTTACCACTAAGAAGTTTAATCATTTCTGAGTGGCGTAGGGAGTGCTTGTTTTCCAACGTTTTCAGGGGATCAAAGACCTGAGTCGCAGCTCGTATTCTATAAAATGAAAGGAGCGCGGGACGACAGAAATTGCAGGTCCCACGTTAAGAAAGGATACGGCACAGA
This sequence comes from Plodia interpunctella, assembly GCF_027563975.2. Taxonomy (NCBI): domain Eukaryota; kingdom Metazoa; phylum Arthropoda; class Insecta; order Lepidoptera; family Pyralidae; genus Plodia; species Plodia interpunctella. The sequence goes on from NC_071295.1 coordinate 1,383,751, forward strand.
TTAAAAAGAACGGTTTAAAAATAAAAACGAAAGAAGGTTTAAAAGCTTGCTTCGAAAGCTTTTTGCAAAACGGTCTTGGGAAAATATTAATTGTAGCCGTTTACCGCAATGCTTCAGTTCTTTTCTTTACAATTCCCGTTGCATTTCTAGTTTCTCATAAAGAGAAAAAAATCCAGTTTATTTTTTTTAATGCAGCCTTATATAAATCGTAAACATGATTGGCTGCTAGTATGTGTAACTTATTGAGCCACGCTGCCAGTTGTCTAGAACTCTGAATATTCAGATATAAAACTTCATTTCATTCAGGTGTCCGGTGCTTCAAACTAGCCAAGCCGATTAACAACAATTACACATGCAAAATCAAAAACCCTAAGATCATAACAAACTCAACGTTGAAAATCTGGGAGAAGTACAAAAGTAGAAAAACGTAAATGTAAATATACACACAAGACAGATTTGCTTTGAGACTAAGATCGATCCGTCGGAATGAGGAACGGTGTTCCCACTGCGTCATTCCGGTCCGGAGGGCCGGGAAGCCGGGAGCTAACGATAGGTAATTGGGGATCATTACGCCGATGGACCTCGAATGGAGCAATAAAGGTGACGAGAATAGGTACGTATACTGGATTTCAAGGTCAAGGATCTTTAAGTTAGGATTTTATTATACTAGCTGGTTTACGCGGCTCCGCCTGTAAAAGTATTCTAAGTCACACTCCAGCCAGATCTCAAACTCTATCCATACCCATAACCCTCTCAACCGAATGCTCCGTTTTGATTAAATATAGATGTATAATTTATATTATAGATAAATCACAAATAACGAAGTATCCTAGATAGAATTTGCCTGCATATATAAAATTATTCCAAAGCACAGTAGGCCAGTATATAAGTCATATGACTAGTGACCCGTGCCGGTTTCGCCCGGACGTGCATTGTGAGACACATTCAGAGCATAGCGCTACGTTGTAAGTGAGACGTTGACGGAACTTCTTGTCGTGATATGAATTTTCTGACCTAGCGACAACCCCGGAATTTGTTTATTATTTAAAAGTAATCTTAACAAATTATGCTACATTAGGCAAAGGCTTTTAATAGAAGTCACAAATGTAGTCACAGTAACTAAACTGGAAACCTTGACCACCTAAGTCAGTGTAGTAAAAATGTGATGGCGGCGCTAGTCAGTTAACAAAAACAGCCCTTTAACAGAAAATATCAAGAATACAATCGCTACATATAAGTAAAATCTTGTCTTTCATCTTTATGATTCACTAATTTATTCAACGAATGATTCACCGGAATCCAGCCGAAATCCTTGGATCTACTTTGGAAAGCGAATCAAAAGATAGGATATTCCTAAGCCATAGGTGAATAAACTTATGATTTATCAAAGTTTAAGATTTATAAACGGTTAGGTAATGTACATAATACGTTAGGTATTTAAGATGTAATGTACAGTCGAGGGCAGATAGACATGACCCATTGTTGGTAAGCGTAAAACGGCAAGGAGGGTCAGGCTTGTCTGCCCTAAACTGTAATTGAAAGTACCTACATTGGTAAAAACGTAGCGAATATATTCGGTGATTTTAATCCGAGTTAATTGTTGGAAAGTTTGAAATGTGGTATGAAAATTTTAGTTTCGATTTCAAACCGCGTCGATTATTAGAAAGTCTTAAATGTGGTATGAAAATTTTAGTTTCATGTGGAAGTTGTGTTTTACATACAGGACATAAAATGCAAAGTATCGACCTCGATTCATTGCTGTGAGAACTGGGTGACCTGAAGCGTGCGTGGCGGGTTGCGTCACAGGAGTGGCGCCGACATGACGTGTGTGTGTATCATAATTTGACGAATCATAATTGCGATGGGAATGTGGCACTTTCCAGTTATGTGACCTTGCGTTGGATTTGGAAAAAACAAGTAACTTTCTAGAGTTATCTATCTAGATACGGGAACTGATGAAATCAAAAATTCTTGTAAAATATCATAACATTTTTTGATTTTAATCCAAGTAAAATAGATATGAATAAACTAAAACGAAAAGGTTGACTGTTATTGCTTTCAGCATTAATTATATATATTCTATTGTATTCTTTTACAAATTTTATTGTTGTAAAATAAAGCTGATAAAATATAAACATTTTAGAAACGGGTCGATTAATTCTAAAGATTAAACAAAGTTGCAAACACTTTTCCTTCATACTTAATATTGTGTAGAAGTGCAGATAATTGACGGATACGTAATGTGTCTATTGGCTATGACCTATAACATAAAGGAAGTGACATTCCAACAACCAAAAATGTAGCCATATAAGTTGCGGACCCTTTATTGGACGCAAGGAGCCGCCATTGTTACTGTGTATAAGGAATGTTTCTTCAGACCATGTCTTGCGAGACGATCGTACAAACAGTGAATTTAGAATATGAATGATAACTCTAGAGGCTAGATTCTCATTGAACTACTAAAAACTCTTTTATTAAAAGTTTTTTTCGTTTGGTTAATTATACATATATTTTTTTTCCTTTCATCAGCACTTGATCACAATCATAATATGTTTCAGTATACCTTTTGACCATATACTTTATTGTGTACTTACATTGTTATATTACTGATAAAAAATTACACAAATTTATATTTAAAAAATGGTAAGCCCTTCTGGCATAATAGGGACCAACACTTATTGAATGAGTGTCTTTCGGCATTTCTTCTCAGCAGTGGTCATTCCGAAATGCCAGTAGTTTGTAGCTTTGGTAAATATCATTTAATTTAGAACCAATATGACGTGAAAAGTGCCTGTGAAGGCCTAATTTCTGAATAAATGATTTGATTTTGAAAACCTACCGACCTATGCTGTATCTAATATTTAACTTTTAAATTATTTATTCAACAATAATTCAGAGAACAGAAAGCAACCTCTTGCTTAAATTGAGGTCCAGGGACAAAAAACAGAAGCTGACCTGGGTTATTGGGTAGAAGTGTATGGAATAGGACTATACATTCAAGTATATATCTGTTCTTATTCCAATGTGACAAAGTCTAAAATCGACAGCAGAGAGCAGAACATACGTGACTGTACTTAAAATTATTTCTGAATGGCATCAAATCGCATCGTTTTGGCGCCGGCCGGCGTATTTGAGGTTATGTAAATATGCGTCAAGCGTGCTAATTGATAGCTTTTATGGTACGGAAGCGCGTGCCCTATTCAGCTCCCCCTTTTAATGCACTTTAAATAAACCACTCCATACCATTGATAATATAAATAATGCCTGTATTTATTTTCAAATCTTTCTATCTGGTGTAATATTGCTCTAGACAAAGTTTGACCATCGTCGCTTATTCACGTATGTTTGTGTATTATTGAATATTTGAACCTTCATGAATTATACAAAACCATAATAAATATGTAATGATATCGCTAACCGCGTTCCACTTCTACAAATCTCCATAGCCCACTCCCCACATTTTCAGACCAAAAACATGAAAAGAGACGATGCGGATGGCGCCAATTTAACACTGAAAATTCACGAAATATATTTCTGGATGGGAATAAAAAAGTTGCATTATTATAAGACGTACTATATTATATACTCTTTATATATATTATATACTCATCGTATTGTGTTTTCAGTTGCATTAGCAGCTGTGTCGCCGAGTATTCAACAGTTTGAAGATTCGGCTGTTCTCAAAAATGTCCAGCCAATTATAATAATGGAAAAAACAACATAACGAATGAACTCACCGAGGATAAACAGACATGGATACGAAAGTCCATCGACAAGAACAATGCTCCTTAATAAAAAAAGAATATGTACTCACCTTCAATTTCAAGATCGATGGAGTAGGTCTGCGCTTCGCCCACTCCGTTGCTGGCCTCACAAGTGTAACTCCCCTGGTCTTCGTATCCTGGGTTCTTTATCACCAGAGTCTTGCCGTAGTTGTCCTGTGTTACGCTCGAAGAGGATAATATCGTCCGTCCGTTCTTCTTCCACACCACTTGAGGGAGCGGTCTGAAAGATTTAGATGTGTTCAGAAAACTTGCACAAGACAGGTATAAGTGTCAGTGTTTTATTTATTTTATTTGAAACTTTATTCCAATGAGTTACATTATCAGTGAAAGAAAATTTACGACGATCACATTTTGTTCTTGTAATCCTAACTAATATTATGAATGCGAAAGTTTGTTTGTTACCTCTTCACTCTCCTCTTCCTCTACTCAACCAATCTTATTGAAATTTTGCATAGACGTAGTTTATAGTATGGAAAAGGACATAGGATAGATTTTCATTCTGGAAAAATAATTGGTAAATTTACGCGGGCGAAGCCGCGGGCTACAAGCTAGTACAAAAAATATAATAGGAAACTTACGTTCCACCGAAGATACAATACAGCTCAACTTTCTTCCCCTTCAATCCCTTCTCCCTCCTTCTCGTAGTGTACTGCTTCACCGGAGCATGCTTGTTCAACGCTGGCGATATACCAGTCTTCTTCACATCCAAGAACACTTTATTACCCAACTTGTACTCGTTCCTGAACACAGACTTGGCCGCGCAAGTGTACGCCATCAAATCACTCGCATCAAAACGAGTTACGTTCGAGAACCACAAGTTGCCTTCTGGATCCAACGTCATCCTCGAATTGTTTATGGTCTTCAACTGCCCTTCGCTGCCTTGCAACATCCAGTAGACTTTGGGGTTGGGATGGCCGTCTGGGGGTGCGCAAGTAAGCTTAAAAGGCTTCCCTTCTTCCGGCTGAACGACTTTGGCCGGTCCATCGGATTCGCTGAAGGAATTAAGCTCAGCTTTCCTGACGAACACGGAGTTGGATGTGGCCGTACCCCACTCGTTTTCGGCGAAGCACTGGTACTGGCCGAGGTCCTCGTCCCGGGGCTTGCCGACGACGAGGGTGCCCCGCCCGGGCTGTTGGGAGATGCGATTGTCGTAGCTGGTGTACTCGAACGGCTTGCCGTTTTTCACCCATCTGTACCTGTTTTAGAAGAGAACAGTGTGTTATAGAAACGCAAATAGATACAAGTCGGTAGATTTGGCGGGTGACATTTCGTTTTTTTTTTTTTTATTTCAAAGAAAGAAAATTGGTGAAAAAATATGGTGTTACATAAATTTTATTATTTACCTGTTTATTCATAAAAGTGTATTTATATTCAAACAATTAAATCAAGCATCGTCAGAAGCAAATATTGGCAAAGAAACAAAGCATAATTTCCACGATTCGTTTAATTTTGTTTAGGTTTAGAACGTACAAACAGATGTCAATCAAGACCAATAAGTCTACAATATATTTTCGCAATGTACTCGATGTAATAATATGTATCTATTAATATTATTCTATCGCATTAGGTTTATAACCTGTCACGATGTAAAACATGTTAAAATTAAATATATATATATAAATATATACTCCACACGACCGCCTAAAATGTTTAAGTGATGCGCCTACGCACGCACTCCATTCACTGTAATAAATAGCAAGGCCCATTAATGAAGTCATCTAACGTGATTCACGAGTCTGCCGGTCTAAATGAGTGAGAGATTACTATTAATATTACAATAAAATTAATAAAAACAGACTCACGAGATGCAAAGTGTTGAATCACGTGCAATCAATTACACATAATGAGTAATAATAACATGTAATTAATATTTTAAAATTATACGCATGTACATTATACGGATTTCTTTATAAGTTAGCAACCATAATAAAAAATATTTGTAATTATAAATTAAAATCTTTACCATAAATAAATATAATAGGACAAATCACACAGATTGAGCTAGCGCCAAAGTAAGTTCGAGACTTGTGTTATGGGATACTAACACAACGATACTATATTTTATAACATATACATATATACATAAACATCCAAAACCCGGGCCAATCAGAAAATGATCATTTTCCATCATGACCCGACCGGGGATCGAACCCGGGACCTCTCGGTTCAAAAGCAAGCACTTTATCACTGCGCCACCAAGGTCGTCACTATATACGAGTACAATACTATCTATTAGCATTCTTGATACTTTTTGTTGTTAATAACCATTATGAAGTAGCAAATTATGTAAAAGAATAAAAATCTCTCGCATCAATCAACAGTGTTTGTTTAGTGCTGAAAGAAATATCCTTCCATGTTCTTTACAAAGTGGATACATCATATTACGGCAATAGGTTGACTATATAAAACATGCTGCTAATATATAGATAACTATCTAGTATTTTCACACGCTGTTGTCTTCTCGTAAAGATAAATTGACTGACTTCTCAATGAGTCGTCTCAGTAGAATATCGCATTCGGTATTGTATTAAGTCATAGGAGCATAACTAAAGATCACGTAATCGCCGCAAGTGTTACTTAAAGTATTATTGATCTGGTGTAACTCTAATTTTGATAAAACTACAGAATAACTGAAATTTTGTACAAGTTCAGTTTTGATGACAATGCTTTATAATTATATGCATGGCAAGATGGTGCATCCAGGATCGACTCCAACGGAACTCTTCAACGGTTTACTGCATGGCCATGTTTTACTTGTCACAACAAGATCTCTCTGACGACAATTAAAAATTTAAAACTTGTCTCAAAACTGTCATTTTTGAAAAAACCTTATTTAGGTGACAATGTTGAAATCAACCGAAGCAACAGCTAAAACAAAAAAAACCTGGTTACATTCCGGGAGTGCCGGCAGAAGTGAAAACTCGAATATTAACGTTGTGCACTTTTGACATCTTACGAATTTTCGATCAGGGTCACGTGTCCTGACGCGAGTTGAACATTTTTTACCCATAACAAAAAGTGCACAATGCCGCTAAAGAAGTTTTCACTTCAATAGCACACTGGATCAAATAGCGTTTGCTCTATAAAGAACCCAAATTGCATTTCGAATGGACTTCAAAATGCTATAAGAACCGTAACAAATCTTCAAGTAAGCAATATGGTGTGTCCAATGAAGAGACAAGAGCAATAAATTGCATACAATCACGTACTGGTATGCCATTTAAGACCTTAATTAAATCATAACATCGTGGACATGACATAGTCATACCAATACCTACAGTAAACTGTGTGTAAAATGATCTAGAGATAGACCTTTAAGTGGTGGAGATAGAGGTGATATTACAATGACTAGTAAACTGAAATGTGTCGGTGGAGAATCTGCAATGTCTAGTTGTTGGATTTGTGAAGGTTGTTGAATGCGATGACCATATCGCACAAGATAAAAAAAAAACAATATATTTTTTTTTATGGAACTTGTATGACAGTGATGTCGTAGTGACGTCACTATTTCAATATGTCACATTGAGTCAATAAGCACTCCTAATAAACTAAATGATAATTAAAAATAGTAAATCATAAAATTGATCAATTAAAGTGACTTTAAATTATTGTATGTGAATATATAAGATACTTCAAACATTTTATTTTATACCCGGTAAAAAGCCTATTGAAAAATTTATATAGTTAATGTTTATCTTGTCTATGATTTTGTAAACCTAAATTACTTAGTTAATATTTATCTATATATCATTATCACATATTTCTTAATTGTTTGCATTTTTCTTATATGGTCTTTGTATGTACACTGTTTTTGAATTGTAGTGTAAATCGTAACCTTATAATTTTACTACTATGTATAGTTTTACTACAATTTGTTATGTGTATTTAAATAAATAAATAAATAGATCACTACATATTATAAAACAATGACGCTTTCTCTGTCCCTATATCCCTATGTATCTTTAAAACTACGCAACGGATTTTGATGCGGGTTTTATTTATATATAGTTTGATTCCTGAGGAAGGTTTAGGTGTATCATTTATTAATGTTTTACCTGAGCGAAGCAGGGACGGGCCGCTAGTGTTTTATAATCCGCTAAGGTTAAGGATAGGGATAGAGGACAAGTAAGTGGATTTGTTATACTTGTCACACATGCTTTTAAACTTATTTTTGAAAATAAAAATTCTGGAATCGAGCGGGAATTGAAGTGTCCCTGATAGACAGGGGTGCGGGTTCAATTCCCGCTCGATTCCAGAATCAATCACCTCATTATTATTTTCAAAAATACAAGAAAGTGGTCTTTCAAACACGGAGGGTCGTCCTGACTGAACTCGCAACAATAAATCGTAAACTTTAATTTAGCTTGATAGTGTAAGCTCGCACGTGGGGCCGATATAGCAATTTCACACAGAGGAAGATCCAGGATAAGTATAAAATCACTATAGCTTATATACCTGGCTTGTGGAACTCTGTAATGAAGGACTATTTGTCTCTTCCAACCTCACATGTTTATTTGTAAATCCCTACATCCTTATCCTTACATACATATTATAAAACGTCCTCTGCCTGTCTGTTCGCGATAAACTCAAACTCAACTATTGGACGGTTTTCACGATAGGATTCCTGAGGAAGGTTTAAAAGCCGGGACGGGCCGCCAGTAAAGAATAAAACATATAGATGAATACGCGCAAATTACGCGTATATAAAGTAGGGATAATTTCAACCCTCTGTTGAGGGGAGATTTGAATAATGTCAGAAAAAGAGTGCATGAATCTTCAAGAAATATCTTTAATATTGATAGTGTCAACGATGACATCAATAACTTTGTGACCTCATAGTGTGAAGGCAATCAACTCTACTAAGACCAACCTATATTGTATTGGAAAAATAAACTATATGTTACTAATAGTTACATATGAAATAGCGAAAGCTGGAAACTTAAAATTGATTCGATATTTTAAAAGATACGGATAAGTAAATAGGTTATTTTTCATACAACAATATGTTTTTCATACCAATAAAATTTGACGTGAAACTGCCTGTGAAGTTGTAATTTCTGAATAAATGATTTGATTTTAAGGCGAGCATACATTGTTGCGCGTACCATCGATGTTGAAAGTTATTTTCCTCAATTTTCATACGAACCTGAGGGGCTTCGTACGTACAAGTGCATAAAACGAATGCCACGGTAAAAGCAGCTATTTAGCGATTAGCGAATTTGGACAGATTTACATGTTGTTTACTGTACATACAGGAACTGAAAATATTAATCCTTTCCTTTATTGTGTTTCAATCACAAATCTCCTTTACCACGCTCTCGCCTAGTGTCGTGTTACAGTGTTGCAATTGCAGTGGGGAATATGTTAAGCTGATAAAGCTCTGGTTACCATTAAATCAACCTAGTGTGGTCTCGTAAACACTGCTAAAGACTAACATGTTTATTTTTCTCACTGTAGCGTAGACCACCGATAGTGTCATGAAGATTCAAATAACAATTTACTTCATTCAAGAGATGCAATGTTAAAATTGTCTCTTCAGTTTTTAATTTTTGTCGAATAAGCATTTATAAAATAGCAGAAATTCGAATGCTTAGTAAACCTTTTTACATAAATAATATTAATATCAAAACATGAGGAAAGAAAGATGAAGGCGTAAAGGAAAATAAAGGAATGCAGATTTCTTTCTATGACCAGGAAACTTAATTCTCCATCATCAAGACCAACTCCACGTCATACTCATAACACACTGACCAAGTGAAATTAAGTATACTCTATACTATATACTCTAGTAAATAAATCATGCAAGCCCAAATGTAATGTCATTATTTTTTTCTAGGCTGATATAAATCGATAGGCAGACTAATCATAATCTGCCTACAGTCTATTTGTGAAAATTTGCCTTTACCGGCTACGTAAAGGCTTTACGCAGTAAGATGCTTTACGGTAAACAGTATCAATACAAAAACACATACGCATCACGCTTTCAGTGTGCACCGGCCTTTAGTTAGTTAAATTTTATACTTTTCTAATATAAGAGTTAAAATTCTTATTGGAAATTGTTTAAGGCTAAACTCCTGCCATAGAACCTTTCGAGGTAAGAATATCACGTCGAAAACGGACGAGACAAAAATAGATATTGGCTAATTTCAAGGGACTTCCAAAGCCTTTACGTTTGAAACACTTGAACGAATTTTATTGCTGGACAGACAACGTTTATTTTTACCACCTATATTATACATTTTTTCACGACCATTGAAAGTATGTAATGATAAAAGGGTTACGATAAAATAATACTATTAATTGATCTGACAAAAAGTAGAAAAGCGGACCCAGGCTCCAACGCCCAACGGCTGGAAGTTACCAGGAAAACGCTTAGATGAAAAAGAAAGAGATGTAATACTGTAATTCTGATAATACAATACTTGTAGTTGCAATAATAGTCGTTACTATTATAGGGGTTCAAACATCCCTAGACATCCCATAACGAATTCAGCTAACGTCCGCACCGGGACATATCCGTGAAGATCAATCGATGTGCGCACCCTACTTGGGTTAGAAATGGAAAAAGGTTACGGGAAAATTTACAGTAGATTGCTTTGAAAATAGGATCTCTTGGCTGAATAGGCTGGCAGGGAGACAAAATCTAGCTGGCCAGGGTTAAAACGATTGTCGTGTTTTTAAAGCCTATATACGCAATGCGGCCAATTGACAAACATTAGATTTCCCTTACGTTAGTCGATAGATCAACAAAAATAGTCAATGTCCGATGATTGACCACGATCTTGCGTGGAACACCGTGTGCTCAGCACGCATTGGTAATTCAATATGATACCTAACTCAGAGGCGTATCTATATTACGCCATGAATATCAGCACAAAATTAATATAATATTTTATAGGCTTTTATAAAAATACTAGCGCCCTGTCCCGTCGCTCGGATGGACCATCCTTATCACTTAGGGTTAAAAACAAAAAAATCTAATATTATAAATGCGAAAATAAGTTTATATGTTACTTCTTCACGCTATATCTACTCAACCAATATTCTTGAAATTTTGTGTTGTTCGAAGTATGGAGAAGGACAACGGGCGAAGCTGCGGGCAAAAGCTAGTGGGTATTACGGATAATAACCTATTCTCAGACCATCTGAATATGCATATAAAATTTCATAAAAAATGGTCGAGCCGTTACGGTGTAGTTTGGTAACTAAAACCGTGACACGAGAATTGTATATATTTTATTAGAATTGTATAGCTTTTAAATTATTGGATTTTATAAAAAAATAAAGCAGAAACATAAAACTTACAAGTGGCGATATTTCCGCCAAGTGAAAAGAGTGAAATCTGGTATAATTAAGGTCTCGAGGCTTAGCGTGTAAACAGTCCGTGGTCCGTGCCCACTTGAAATCCAACTCAAACGGAAAGTTAAAATGTCTGCTGAAAGTTCCGCACGCAACCCAGAAAGTCTGCGTCTGGCTTTAGCATAAAATAACAGCGCTATGAATGAATATGTTATGCACATTGCAATTTATGTATTGAAATGGTAAATTACTTGTATAGTTTCTTTTTCATATTTTATTTCTCTTATATATAGTTGTTTTGGTACTTCTGACATTATAGTATTTCGTCGAGAATAGAAGACGCTTATTTAAAACACTTTATATAGGGAAGTAAATAGAAAAATATAACGTATGTGGAAGTGGGTTGAAGATCAATAGGTGAAAATAAAGAAGAAGAAGAAAGGAAATGAAAGCACACAGAAACAAAATTTTCTATAGGTTACTAAAATCCCTCAACAGCCTAAAATTATAAATATACATCAGATATCATCTTTGTATCCCTTATGGGGTAAGACTGAGCTTAGTCTATAATATCTGGTTTACCTTGATTGACTCTTCCATTATGCGCGGTATGAAAAACAGCTGGCACACACTACGTTTTTCATAAAATAGTGAATAAAGAATGAACATTTATTGCTAAAAATTAAACAACATAACACAAAACAATATAAAAAACAAGTAGATAGAAATCATAATATACAAGTGAATGTGGTTCATTCACAGGTTCATTTTGGTACATAGGCCCATTCAGCATATGTTGCAGTCCCATGAGTAACTACAACGCTGATTCTCAGTGGACTACTGCAAATGAGTCATGGACGAGGATAGCACATGAAATACATAAATATTTTATTTCATTTTTTAATAGGTATTTCATGGTTTCTAGTTAGGTAGTGCAAGTTGCTTACTTAGGTGCCGGTTCGCCCTCTGCCTCACACTCGATGATAAAAGGTTTGTCCACTTCCCCGGGCAGGGCCACTTGGAACAGCAGTTCCTCTTGTGTCGGCTGCTTCACTATTTTAGGCGGTGACGTCACTGCGGAAAGCATTATCACTTAGATTCCCACTGCATTTTTTATTATTGATAATGTTATTGCAAATAAACTATTTTTCATTCTTTCTATGAGGAAAGAGGAAATTATGTTTTTGACCATCATGAAAAATTATTGGGCATAAAACAGGACTGAAAAAAATTATTTAAGTAATTCCTTGTTTTTTAAAGAGTTTGGAAGATGTTTTAAACTTTACCTCTACAGCTGGCTATAAATCTCTATTTTTAACAGAAATAGAGGTAATTCAAACTCCTATAATACTGATATATATAATAGTGGATCTTTCTGAATGTTTTTCACCAGTAGTGTGATGTAGTTTGGAATACTTGCGTGAAATCAAGTAAGTACCTAATTTGTGTTTCAAGTAAACTATATGTTTTCATTCTCAATAATAAATATGATGAATTAGTTATTTGTTTCCAGACTAAGCTTTGACATTGAATCTTCTTCTTTTTCTTTGCATGTAGATTCTCTCCGATGATATCTGAGTTAGTTTATCACGGCAAGATTAGCAAAAGAGTACCTTACCTACTACTGTATGTAAGATGTAAAAATATGAATTAAATAGGCCGAAATTGGCATGGTCGCAATAGCTCAGTGGTTAAGAGCACTGCCCTGGATAGACAGAGGGTGCGGGTTCAATTCCAGTTCATTTCCAGAATTTTTAAATTCCCTCATTATTTTCAAAACAATATCTGATGGTTAGAAAAGAGGCAAAAAATTATGATTTAAAAAGTTGTTTTTAATTTATTTTCTGTATTTACAGAGTGGATCCATCATAGTCTCAAAACAAATTACCCAATCAAAGATTGCATCACAGTGGTTCCTTGCCAAATCACTATGATATCTGTCCAACAAGGTCAAAACAATGGCCCCAATTATTAGTGGGACTTTACAATAAGTACAATTCAAAGCATCCTTCCTTTATTGACTTCACTTTCATTACATTTCTAGTATATATTATTTTTTTAATAAATTTATATCAGTTTATCACCGAGTGGATTTTTATTGATGCACAATAATACATAAATTTTATTCTTATAAGTTACAATAATATCAAAATCTAAAAATATATTGTATGTACATAATATATAATAAATACAATTTCAGGAACTACATTTTTGTAATTTGTCCAACAGAACATGCAGATTTCGATAGATATGCCTGATAGACAGGGCATAGACAGGAAGTAAATAAATACTCCTCTTGAGGCTATGTATATTTTCTCTACCTCTGTCTTATGATGCAGATATAGACAATAAATCTAATGAAAGTAGTTGGTATCTCAGTATCAAACAATATCAACAATTAGTTTAGAAAGCATTTAGAAAACTAATAAGATTAGTGTCTTTTTACTGTTTGGATTGTACCTATTGGATCTTTGGTTTTCGTATTCATTCACATAATATTTTCTGAAGTCTAACCTAAAGTTCTGCTCTATTGATGTATGAATGAAAAACTTTGTAAAGATAAAGGTTTCCGACACATATCATAAAGTTGAATGAACCACAGGTCAAAATGTGTTGAGCAATTGATAAGAACAGAGAAAAGCTGATAAATAATGAAAGAAAGTAAATATACTTACAAACAGCGGCGGCTTGCGAAACCGCTGCTATTAAACATAACAACTCCAGGGTACCCATGTTTCTCACTCTCCTCTCTTGCAGATCTAACAAGAAACCAAAAGCACGACTCTTATTCAAATTGAATATAAGAAAACACACATGTTCACGACACTTGATGACCTAATCCGAATAAAGCTTGGCCACAATGACAACACCCACTATAAATAGTAACATCAAATTCACTAAATTGGCGTCCTCTTATAACACAAAAACTTGTTTATTAGCTTAACTAGATATCATAAAATCTTTATTGTTTCAATTTTAAGTGATTATTGGGTAACTAACGCTAGAAAATCGTACAAATCCACTATCGTTAAAGAAGACGGTAAATCAATAATTGTATTCCAATAACTGTATAATAACTAATTGTATAATTTGTAAATTATAGTTATCCGTAAATAAATTATTTAAATTACCTAAATATACTTTTATAACAATGTCATTTCGCTAAAAACCAACTAAATTAATAAAATTCACGGGTTTATAGGCGGGGCCTCTAGATTCGCTGTCGTTCGTTCGTTCAGCGTTGACGGTTCAATGACTGCCATAGAGACCATAGAGTTTTTTACAAAGTTTCAAGATCGCTTCGGCCATGTCATAGTTTTGCCTCGCTCGCACTCTCGCTTTATGATTTCACATCTCATTCTGAAACCACAGACGTTGAATGTTTATTTTTAAATAACGCTTTACACACATGGTCAAACACTTATCAAACATCAGACAAATATATGAGTGGTGTCTTTTTTCTTTTCTTCTTTGTGGCAATCAAACTTCTTCAATAGAGCTTATTTTATGAGTGGTGTCATCCATTAGTCTTTCTTGATTTATTTTTTACACAGCTTCGGGACGCTATGGCCAAGATTTAATCTCTTACCTACCTCTTCACATAGATTTAGAAAGAGCCCCGCGCGCGGGTCCGCCTCTTCAGTCTTCCCAACCATAAATATGAGACGACGAGGATGAGTACGACTTAATAATTTAACGTATCGAAAAATTAAACGTATAAAATTAGAAGGGCGGCAAAGGGGTTTGAAGATTTGTGGCATACCTACTGCCGCCATTTTGATTTTTTTTCAAAATCGCGGCCAGCCATAAAACGTATACAAATCGATAGCTGACATAAATACCAACAAAAAATATTAAAACAATGACCCTCGTAAAGTGTCAGGTTTCTGAGATAATAACCGTCAAAGTTGATCACGTGACATCCATAATTATAAGCAAGGGTATGTGTTCTGATGAATAAAGATGTTAAAAAAAAAACTTTTAGAACAAATATGTATGTTGCATTGTATCTGGATATATTTTTCAACTTAATAACTTATTTTGTGACCATCTATGTGTGAGTGACTGCAGTATCGTCATTAGATTTAATATGACATTTGATATTATAGGGTAAATGAAAGTAATAGGTACCTCTGTAAAACCATTTACTACATAACACAAGATAGGAATAATCATAAAATTAAAAATTCTCTTTACATTTATATTGTGGCATAGTTTTATGGTTACCTACTTACTACAATTTCTCTTTGCGAAAATAGTTATATAAACCTGGATTTCTTTTTACATTGGCACAAAAGGGAAAAAAATTAGAAGTACAGTTTCGGAACAGTATTTTTATTGCCCGATAAACAATTTAAGGCATCATGCTTTTAGTATACACAATTTAAACACTTTTGAGACTACAAACACAAAAATCACATTCATAACATCAATACAAAAAACACTTTTTGCCTTTCTTATACACATAAAACAAGTAATAGTTAATTGCGCAAATGTCACTTGTTTTAACATTATGTTCGTTGTTTGTGATAAATTCCCGTCTTAAAAACTTCTAAAAACAAAAAAAAATATGGTTTTTGTTACCTATGTTACGTGAATTTTGTTGAAACATTACATTCTAATCAATAGAGTCTCGAATATTACGAAGTATAACATGATCTAAAAACCCAGCGGGAGGGCTAGGAATTGTTCCTTGATGTCTTGCCCACGCCATGTACCATATAATGGTCATCACGTGTGAACAACATCCTAAAGTTCTTTTGCCAACGAGACATGTGCAATAATGTCCTATGATTTTGTTTCTTCCTAGCAACGTATCATCTAACAATATATAAACAAAGTACATCCGAGTGTTAAAGTGTCTAGAATGTATTCTAGACCTCAAAAGCCAAGGGCTAGTGGCAATAATACCGTATTGTGGTAAGTCATATTCTATGGCGTCATCTTCAAACACCTCAATATAAAAATCTCCATTTATTTTCATATGTTCACCATAATAACTTCTGGCTTGTGCCACTTGGTACGGTCCTAAGCTCGTTATTATTAGCTCATCATGAGATAATTCTGGGAATTGATCAAAACCTTCACTGACATCTATAGCCTGGAAAGACGCATGTTTAAATTCTCGTGTATTACCAACTCACTTAAGAGGTTGGGTGCATCATATTTTAAATATATTTCATTTATTATTTCATTAACAAGGGCATTGTCTGTCAATCGCACCCCATAGGCATTTATTAAGGCGCATGCTATTCTGACCTCTTCGTGCAAGTGTGGAGCTGCTATATTTACATACTGTGACCTCAACTGTCTAAATTGATTTTTAATTCGTCCATTGACTGATTCAACTACCCAACGGCACAGTGTAACTTTACGTGACTCATTAGCCTGTCGAGTAGTTAACTGACGCTCGTCATCATCTTTGGTCAAAGGCATGTATGCTTCGTATCCAGCTTCCTCTAGATTTTTTATTACGTCCCGAAATCCTCGGTCTAGAATAAAAATGTCACCTGCTTCAAAAAACCAATGAAATGGGTTATCATCCCGTTCACTGATTAGTTCTTCCATAATAGAAGCATCTGATTTTTTTGCTTCGTATGGACCAAATGTTTCAATTATGTAGCCGTCTGGGCTCACAATTAAAAATACTTTTAATAAATTGCGATACTTATGTATACTGTAACTTTCTCGTTGAAATGCGTAATTTGAGCTTTTTTGGATATAAAAGTACGTTCCATCGCAAATTGTTATGACTGGGTTTCGAGAATTTGAAAATAACACATTTGAAATTCGTAAAATTCTCTCTAAAAGCTCGTTTCTGTAAGAGCTAGCGCGATTTGGCCCATAAATGTGATCGAACCCTAGGTTTTTAGGAACGAATTCCGAACACAGACAGTGCCGTACTTTTTTCATTATTGTTCCAAACTGCTGCGAAGTCATACGAAAAATACTCGACAGTCTTTCATTAGAGTCACCGGTATGTAATTTGCACAATACGGTAGCCAATGCTGTTTTTGGTTTTTTAAAGGTTTGTGTTATAGATGGTGTTTGCTCGAGTATATTTAGGAAATTATCTTTCGTATAACCGGCGTAAAAATGTAACACATAATCATCAAGGGATTCGAGTCTTTCGAAATTCAAATACTGCGTATCCTTTTTCTGCAATAGCTTTAACATAGCGGACATTTGTCTACTGTTAAAAGTTTCCTTTGTAGAACGACTATTTTCTTCCAGGTTGTTCCATATGGTGCTCATTAAATGCTCACTACAAGCACGATTTCCGAAAGAAATGTAAATATTTTGTTTATACAAACAATCTATTCTGAATGCCAACGGGATCCTATGAAGATCATTTTGATTATTACAGCCACTTGCTATACAGAAGATGGAATTATATGGTACTCGCTTAAAATCATGAACAGGAAATACAGGAGTACTTGTTTGTGTGTGTGCATCTTGTACTTCGGGAACAATTACTTCTTCAGGCACACCAATCACATCCAATGGATCGTTAATTATACCACGTGACGAGCTGCTACTAGAAGGTTCAACTACCACGTCGGTCGCTGCTTGTTGTGCTGCTTCATTGCGTTCCTCTTGCATACGTTCTCTCCTTTGTCTAATAACAAAGCGATCGGCACGTTGTAAACAAGGCCTACATATCTTTTTCTCAGCCGTTATCTGAAATAATAAACATTCTTCCTATAACACTTATTTTACACGCAATTGCAAAAAAGATTATTAAACTATAAACCTATAATTCGAAAGAAATCGACGACTGTATTTAAGTGCTAGTGCAGAGTTATCTACAGTGTTTTTGGTAAATCAAAAATAACTTTTCTCGTGGTTGCTATGGTCATCATCATACTTTTTTATACTTTTATTACAAAGAAAGTAAGATAACACATGTTATACAACATTTTCTAACTGCTGTGTGGGAGCACCGTAAAACATTTTTATAAAACTATTTAACTAAGAAGTATAGGATGAAATAGTGATAAGTCTAAAGTGGATTAAAGAGGTACAAACCTGCGGCTCCTCAATCATATGGCCAGCATATTCCATAACGGAGGGATGCTCCAATAAGAAGTCGTCGTTCAGTTGGTAAGACCGTACAGGTGCACGAGATCTACGTCTTGGTCCATAGTGAATAGTACTTATTCCACAAAAATAACAACGTCTTGAAGGGGACATTTCAGCACCAAAACAAATAAGTCAATAACAAACAAAAACAATAAGAAAACTTAACGAAACAACTTTAACAACAAATCCAACACTGCAACTAAATAACGAATAATTCGCACAGAGAGGCGTTTACTCCCGCATAGAAAGAACACAGGTAGCAAACTGAGTGCAGTGGTCGGGAGTATAAAGGTGGGGCAGGCGCACTTCCTCCGCCACACTCCCCTCACCCCCGCTTGTAGTGTGTCTCGCTTGCACATTAGAATAATACAATACATAATCTATTTTCTTGTTATATAAAACACCTAAAACAATACCTAATGAACAGTACGTCTCCATTGACTTTTTTGTCGTAGTATAAAATATTCTTATTAAGTACATAGTAGCCGCAACATGTAGAAATATCATGAGGCATAGTTATCTATGTTTTATTATTAATATTATCTATACCTATTAGAATATTTTGTGTATGTTTACACATTGTTATACCAAATAGATGGGTTTATAGTCGCTATTAAAAATAGAAATCACGTGATCAACTTTGACGGTTATTTTCTCGGAAACCTGACACTTTATGAGGGTCATTGAATTAATATTTTTTGTTGGCATTAATGTCAGCTATCGACTTATAAAGGTTTCATGGCTGGCCGCGATTTTGAAAAAAAATCAAAATGGCGGCAGTAGGTATGCCACGCTCCATAGTAAAATCTTCAAACCCCATTGTACTTTTTTGTGCCCTCCATAGAGTGGTAGTCCAAACGGTATGCGCCCAGCTATAGTTTTACCTACTTGAACATATTGAGTCCCATGCGATCTCGTCCACCTAAAGGGGTGGCAAATTATGATTTCGCCCCGGGCAGCAATGACTCACGTCACCACGTACGCTGCGGCTGCAAGTACCTATGTACCTAGCTTGTTTTTTAATAAGTAAAAGCAAAACTTTACATTTGCTAAAACTTAACTAGCTGCCTGTTGCCACAAACGGCCACAACTCCTCGCTCGTAACAAATTGCATCTTTCACTCTTCGCTCCCAGACAGGTCTTGTGTGACTAAAAAGGGACCATTCGCCATTGACCATATTGTTTAGTAACTGGTTGCAGCGTTGACCAGTTGACCTACCTTTACTGTGAAACCAGAGGAAATATCGCGACAGTCTTAGTGATCGTACAGCCGAAACTCCTACCTAGTCTTCTAGGTGGCAACAAACCTCGGTTTTGACAACTTGCATAAAAAACATATAGTGAAAATCGGACATAAACTTTTGAGTTTCCATACTAAATCCAATCAGTTTATCTGCCAATTTGTATATATCTAATATAGGAGAGCAAAACCATTCCATGAGCAAAACATCTTTGTTTTTAACTCCCCGACGACGCAAAAAGAGGGGTGTTATAAGTTAAACGTGTCTGTCTGTGTATCGGTCAATGCCATCGTAGCTCCCAAACGAATGAACCGATTTTCGATAGTATTTTTGTGTCATAGATACAGAGTGTTATTAGCCATGTTTCATAAAAATCGGTTCAGCCGTTCAAAAGTTGTAAGAAATGAATATTGAAAGTTGTTTAATTTGTCTGTACTGTACTTTATTACTCTTTACCATTTCCTGTCATCCAAACTTGCCCACCTTATTAACGAAAAAGATCCACATAAAGATTATTAAATTCTTTTTGCTGTCTTTTATTTCATCAATACTCCGTCAAATATACACTTTGTCGTCAATGAGAAAATATTTGTTCTAAATGGCAGCGAAATTTTAATAATGTGAATAATTTTAAATGTTTCTAACTATAAATTTAATTTCACGGTAAGTAACTTAGTAACTAAGTACCTATATTATTGTTTACTTAATTAAGTAAAATATGAAATGTCAAAATCTTCAAAATATTTAATCAGAAATCAAACCTTCACATCCTTTTTCCACATGCACTTTTTCACGGTAGGTTCACCGATAGTTGGTATTTTTTCAACCTACAAACTATACTAGCATTTCGGATCCACCAATGCTCAGAAGAAAAATAATTATCAGTATTGGTCCCACCACCATTCCTCTGCCTACTAACCTATCCATTCTCTAAACTTTCGACGTTCATCTGAACGTTTTCCCGATTTCTTCCGCACCCATTAAGTGTCAGAGCCCAGGGTCAGCTTTCTTACTTTTTCGTCTCCACTTCACACTGTGGTCGGTAATACTTCTTACGTTGTCTTATTATAATTGTTAAAGTTCTTAATTGACTTGAATATTTTTTACAGAAATTCCTGAATGATATTGTCCAGGGAAATACATCCTAAAGTCACAACCAAGCTCGGTCTCTACCGGAATAATGAGTGAGTATTATTTGTATAATTGTATCTGTAGCTTTTATTATTTTAATATAGGCACTTTATATATACTTAATTTTACTTTAAAATGATTGTAATATCTTGTAATTTACTCGATTCAGGTAATCAACGCGCCCCGAAGCCAGACCCGCGGCGAACTCAAATCAACTCCAACGCAAACGTTAAATGGAAATCAGATATCTGTATAAATGCCACCAACAAAGGTTCATACACAATTTTCAAGTCATCTACTGGTACAAATATTACCGATGCGAAAAACAGGCAAAAAGAATATTACAAACGATACGAGCATGACGAACTTCCAGTAAAAGACAATAACGTATCGAAAGGGAAGTCGTCGATTTTGAAAATCACTGATAATACAAACAAATCAATCACTAACTCCGATTTGGACAGGCTAGAACAAAAGCTATATAAGAATCTATCGCAAGACCTCCAAATAGAGCACGCCTCCGCGACCAGTCTCGAGTCCAACATCAAGTTCTTCAAATCGACGATACAAGAAATTTTCAACACTTTTCAATCCAATTTGCGAGATTATGACGTTTACAAACAAAAACTTAACGAAATCCTATCTAGAACTCAGGAGGAATCCATATCCGACATGGAGAATTTTATCAAAGATATGATACAGAACATAATATCGTGCGAATCTTCTTTTCAGTCTTTGGTAACCAACGACAATATGGTTCAAGTTGATAATCAAGTTGAAGTGCAAGACTGTGAAACCAGCACGATGCAAGACGACGCGTCCAAAACCGATACATTAGATTCGCTCAAAACATTCGACACGAGCTACGATGAAAGTGTACAGTTAATAGTAGAAGCTTATAAAAATGACAACTATCTTACTGATTCCACTTTTAACGAAAATAACTCAAAAAAGAACCACACAATCGATAATCGAGTTAACGTATATTTGTTGAGTACCACACCTTGCATTATAAAGATGAACGATCGCAGTCTGTTGTCTGAAATCAATATTAAAAAGAACTCAGAAGGTGCATCGTCGTATGTAGCTTCGACGGAGAATATCAAGAAATTGGCCGCAAAGAAGATAGAAATTGAGCAATACGAGTTGCAGCCACAAAACATATCGGACAGAGAGATACCGGTGAAAGTTTCCTTTGCAAAGAAAAATCTATGCGGAAGCGACGACAGAGTCGAGCAGGATAAAGAAGTGGAAGATTGTAGCAAGTCATTCATTTCTAAAATCTGCAACTTCCTCTGCAAGAAGTTGAGAAGGAATTCTCTCACGTGAATACATACATATAGCAATGCAAATTAATTCAAATCGCTAGTGAAAATAAAGACCTTTTTAATGGAACATGTATTTATTGTGGACTAGACAAAGGAACAAATGCTTAAAATTATCACGGCACCCTGTTCTCTTCAAAGTTATCTACGTAATACCACCTTATTTTAGTAATATGCTTACATAATTGGACCGCAAATTCTTTTTTCATGTGGAGAAATTCTCGTATCGTCTCCAGATCGAGCAATATCAGGGCTTCTCCGTCGATTTCTTCTTGCTTCATCTTCTCTGCGATCAACTTGCAGTCTTCTGTGCTCATTAGATATTCGTATACATCATCAACGGACCAATCTAAAGGATTGGGCGCTAGCTTCAGTTTGTCCTTCAACCTGGATATTTCCGTGTCTTTCTCGAACATTTTATTATCAGACGGCAGCGGATCATAAGTATTGAACTTTAATTTTTTCAATTCTGGTTCTTCAGAGTCAGAAACATCCGAAATGTTTTTAGCGTCTCTTGAATTTGAGCTACTTTCATTAGTATCGTTCTCAGTGTCGCTGTCTGGCGAGTTTCGTTTCTTCGAAATGCATGTGTTGCTGTAGATGGTCTGTACGTCTTTCTTGTTCCAATGTGCTTCTTTCATCTGTAGCGCGAAGTTTGGTAGTTTGGCGCCTCGCGTTTTCATTTCTAGTTTCGGGTATTGGTTTTTCGGTTCTCTCTTTTTTCTCTGATTTTTTTTATATTCTGCGCCGCTTTCCGGCGAATTGGGCCTGGTCCCGGACTCCGAAGGCGGCGTGGAGCCCGCACTATGTTCGCTTTCGACAGATTCCCCATCTTTACTTGCAGTTTCCTGTGATGGTTGTTGTTCTTTCTCTTTCTTTTCCGGAGTGCACTTTTTTCGTTTTCGTTTGCCGGTGAAAGATCCTTTCGGCCTTCCGCGACGTTCGGTTACGTTATCTGTAAAATTATAAATTCAATTTTCGAATGAAAACTTTTATTTTATTTCTTTTTATTAAAAATGATATTGATATTTTTTTTGTTTGCAAAAATGTCATTTTTGACACAAGTTTTTATTTATCGAGGAGTACATTCGTCTGGGCCCGATCCTGGATGGATGGATGTTTCGTGGTAGTCGTTCTGGTGCCTATGGCTAGCTATCTATAGGCACCAGATCTCTACAATGATTTTTTATTTTCTCATAATTAGGCTACGTTTATTTTTCAAAATTTAATTTCCAGCGACAGTAGAAGTTGAGTAGAGTAGAAGTTGAGTGAACAATCACAAATCAAATTTAATGCTGTCAGAAGTAACTATATTCTACGCTGACGAAGTCGCACAACCTACACGTAACTACATCTAGTTGGTAAATAATGGAACAAATAAAACACAAGAAATAAAATAAAACACTCACGGAATATAGACTTGTCGACCTGCTGGCAGTTGTTGGGGCACGCGCCGACGAACTCTAGCGGGCCGAACAGGCTGGGGCAGGCCTGCAGCTTGCCGCACATGGCGCGGCAGAACGCCGCCAGCTGACCGCCGCGGTCTGCGATCGGCACGTATGCGTGGTATGTCCCCGACTTTAATCTGATATTCATTCAAATTCTAATTACCTATTTATTTCAGACAAGAGTCCATATGATGTTTAGTAACTATATTAACTTATATATATAGATAAACATCCAAGACCCGGGCCATTCAGAAAAAGATCATTTTCCATCATGACCCGACCGGAGATCGAACCCGGAACCTCTCAGTTCAGAGGCGCCATTGACGCAGCGGTAAAGTGCTACAACAAATACTTTCAGGATACACCGTTTTCTAATAATTGCTGAGAAGGTATCCGCAAACATTCCTAAGACAATGCAACGCCAGGCAATCCCAACATTAAAGCATTATTAGCTGAAAGCATTATTATATTGTCACTGTATGCCCGACCCGTAATGCCAATAAATTCATTATACCTATATAATTATCATTTTTGTAATTTAATTTTAGGGACATCGTGTACCTTATCACAATACATATAACATTTGACGACCTCGGTGGCGCAGTGGTAAAGTACTTGCCTCTAAACCGTGAGGTCCCGGGTTCGATCCCCGGTCGGGTCATGATGAAAAATGATCTTTTCTGAATGGCCCGAGTCTTGAATGTTTATCTATACCTATGTATTTGTTATAAAATATAGTATCGTTGAGTTAGTATCCCATAACACAAGTCTCAAACTTACTTTGGGGCTAGCTCAATCTGTGTGATTTGTCTTAATATATTTATATTTATTTATTTTATTTACATGTCAACCTATTTTACCTATATTCACTAATATAATAATTGGCATGTTTATCTTTCTTATTATTTTTGCACAACAATTTTTATCATAGAATTAGTAGGTAGGTAGGTACTCCATTTTTATACATGATTTTTACAAGAAATTAACATATTTAAGATCATACACAATAGCAGTGTGGATTATGCACAAACAACACTAATGCCACTGTCCTCGAACAGCAACGGTTTCGGTATACATTGCTGGTTTTTCATTGCGATAAATACAATCACTTATACTAACTGCGCAATGTTCACGCATTCGCGTCGGTGTCCAAGTCCGGCGACAGTATGGAGCTGGCATAAAACTGATATAGAAATAATAAAAGTAAGTAAACCAAGTAATCTTTAGCGTGATGCCGAAAAAAGCAAATAAATGACGAGTTAGAGATTTTTATGAAATGTATGAATAAGGGAAACTGCCGAATTAAAGAAATTAAAGAACAGGCAATATGACTGATGATCATTAACCCTTGTTATATCACAGGCCCCTTCAAAATTTTAAAGCTTTCTATGTGCGCGGACCCTGTACTCCGAGGCGTCGAAACAGAAAATTAAATCAATGCAGACACGTGAGAGTGGATCTAAAAAAAATTTTAACTTACTTAGCTCTCAACATTTCCAGTCTCATGCCTTCTTCTGGCGGCTCATCAGTCTCCCAGTCTTTCAACAGCTTGGCCGGCTTGTACGAAGCCGATATCATCTTGTTCAACACTTCCTTCAGCACCAGAGTCAATGGGCCGGGACCCACATGCTTTGGCAATTGAGACAATTTATTCCTACTAATAGACGGACCAGCATAACATTTGTAATTAAAAAATATTCTATCACACCACTCTTCAGATTTAATATCTTCTTTGACTTTCTTTACTTCTACAACTTTTGGCGGTTCTTTGGACACAGATGTATCGGGTATATGCAAAGCGTAGTTGTTACTATCACACCACCCCACAGGTAATAACAAATCACTGTCTTGAGAATACCACACTTTTTCTCCGATAGGTAACAGTTCAACACACACCATGTGTTCCACGATCAAATCTATTGTTGCAACATGGATTTCCTCATGGTTTTGTGGATTAACTGCCTCTAATTTCATACCAACTTCAATGCCTTTTAATACAGTTTTATTCCCAAAGCAATATTCCGGAGCTGGTACTGAAGAAGTCATTGACAAATATTCATCCCAATCGAAGTTTCCTTCTTTCCAAATTTTTGGACTTTTGAAAGTTATATTATACTTTTGGGCCCAGCCTATAGGATAGATATACGGGTGCATAGAATCACAAAGCCAGGCCATTTTGGTGTCTTCATAGTCTTCAGAGTGGTCGTCGATGGTGACCAAAAAGTGAAAGTTGTTGAAGACTTTGGTGATTGTGGCTGGTCTGATTGACTTCATGTCTTCAGGGTTCAATGCCTCCAGTTTCATTCCTGTTACGAAGTTGTGCACTTCTAAGCTTGGGTTTGGCTGGAAATATGAAAGATATTACATTTTCTGCTTGGTCTGATCGTTTGATTGGTTGAGGAAGCCTGGTATTGTTAGTTGTGCAATAAAGTTTAAATAAATAAATAATAGCAGAGTAGTTTTAGTAAAGTAGTCGGTATCGCAGATAGGCTTCTTAGAATTCATCATTTCTTTAAAATTCCCAGTGGGAAACAAACATATGACTACCGATCAATAAAGTCACTATACAAAAGCACCTATGTGCATTCAAAATAGTTAAATAAATAAAATGTAACATATTGACTGCCCTTTATTAACCACACGATTTATATACCTGGGTGAACTAAGTGGAACTTCAAATGTCCTAATTTCACTTTGGACGACACGACACGACGACTCCTTGACTTCAATTCACCCAGGTGATCATTCAAGACTTCTTAAAATAAATCTAATGGAGTTTTATCACTTAATTATATATAATATGGACCAGACTCTGATATTATCTCAACATACCTGAAACAAGTCAGCAGGAGTGGGCTCCTTGATGGACTCCTCAGCACTCTGTCTGAGCTGAGTGCTCAGCTTGTTCTTGCACGAGAACTTGTTCACTTTACCTGGGTACTTGAATTGCCACGGAGAACCCTGTAAGACAGACTTAAAGTCACTTAAGATGTAGTTTTTCCAAGTGCCTGCAATGTGATTGCTACTAAACAAAATTTTTTTTTTTCTTTCAAAATATACTTTAGCTAGCTACTAGTATATTTTTAATTTTTTTTTTCCAGAAAAAGGTGGCAAAGCAAACATATTATAGACTGACCTTGTTAGTGACGAAGCCGAAACTGCAGAGGCGAGTGTTGGAGAAGAATATCCAGAACTCGTCCAGGTCGTCATCAGCTCCGTCGTACTTCAACAGTAGGCGACCACCAACATTCTCTTTTACCTACAATAAATAGTTAATCTGTTGTACTATGTATTGAGAATACTTATTCTAATTTTTAATTGTTTACATCATGTAAAAAAATTAATTTCATATCTCATAATACATGACTGTATGGGGATATGTGTCAGACTGTCAAACTTTCTTCCATATTATGAGAAAGAGAAAGTGTGAGGTGTAATTTTGATGAAATTTCGCAAAGGAATAGACTATACCTTAAGAAGAAAGATCTTCAGGTGAAAAACTAAGAAACATACAAAAGAAGCTGCTGGCTGTCATAAAAATCAGCTCACTTCCAAATTGATTTTAATGTTAGGAATTCAATTATTATATTTAGAAAGGAAATCTTAGAAAGGAATCAAAGAAAAACCTGTAAAAAAACTTACAGTTGCAATCCAGTATCTGTATGGATCTGTGACATTCTGAACTTCCACTTTCATGCCAGTTTTGATCCTGTCTATTGGGGAGAATCCTTTGTTATTCAATGCCTCAATCGACACAGACTGCCCACCCATTAAGACCTTCTTCATTATCTCTATTATTGAGTCTCCATATCTCTCATTAATATCGTCTGGAGGTTCTATCAGCTCATCGGCCTTCCCACACCACCCTAGTTGGTGTACTTTATTCTTGGATATGTCACACCAGAAATCTTCATCTGCTCCAATGAACTTGATGCGTAGAAGATGGCCGCATACCATGGTGATTTTAGCAATCCAGTAGATGTCAGGGTTGTTCTTGTGGCACACTTCAAGCAGCATGCCCTGCTTGATGCCATTGTTGAGACTTGCTTCGACCTGGAACATTAACGTATTTTCTCGCGACTTGTTTCTTTATCTATAAATAGCGGCCCTTTCCTGTTTTGCTCAGAGAAAAACCAAAAAACATAAATTATACATCTTAACCTTTCTCAGGAATCACAATAACTATTGGTGAAAACATACAAAAATCCCTCTGGGAGTTTTTAAGTTTATCACTTTTAAACAAACAGACAAATAAATTGCGATAGGGGGACTTCTGACATTTATATAAAAAAACAGTATGTCAAACTATCTTAGAATAAAGTACTCAATAATAACTAAGAAGTAAAGTACTAATAAAGTACTTACAATAATAATTACTCTCAGAGATACTCCAAGAGTGTTAAAACTAACTTTACAATGCAAATCATGGTTAATTTATTTTGAGTACTTACAGGCTCAATTGTTTTGATGTAAATTCATGATGTATATTAAATGTAATGGATAACATAACCATCCAATATTACATAATTTTTTCCCCATATTAAAATTCCCAATATATTAGTGTTTAATCAATACTTATTAATAATGTAATAAATTTAATACATCTGTGTTTTTTAAAAATAATAAACTGTAATAATAATAAAATAATTAGGACAAATAGACATTCCATATGGCAAAGAAACAAGTGTCAAAGTGATGAATATTTTATGGAAATAAATGTTTTAAAATGTAAAAAAATATTTTCACTGCAAATGTGCATAATCATAACGTTAAATTTCATTACCGTGATAAGAATGTGCATTTTTTTACACTTACCTATGTGTATTACCTGCACTTAATATTTCTTGACATTGCACATCATAATAATTTATTAACTAATTAACAGGTAACTTAAAACAACACAAAACATGTGATTACGACTTGTATATTCTGTATATAGATTTTCAATTTTAATTATTTCTACATTTTATCATATTTTATTTTACTTGTTCATAAAACAACTAGTTATGGTAAATTAATTAAAAAAAAAGTGTTCAACATATTATGTACTTCTGAGATAACACTAAAAGAATGTTAATTTTATTAAAATAAATATAATGTGATTTATTTAACTAGTTATTATTCTACTCATCAGTACTTACATGAGCGAACAATTCTTCTGGAATTGCAACGCTATTATTTGCTTGCAAATAATTACTCCAATCAAACTCTACCATTTTTCACAAAACTTTATTTACTAACTTCATGAAAAATACATTTCAACAGAACCACACGAAAACAGAAATAAAGTTTCCTGAAATCATTGAACACTTATAATAAAAATCACCACACCATTAAAAAATTCATTTTACTCAAAATTGAGTTCAAAAAGTCACGTTCCATTTCATTAAATTGATGGATCCAAACTTACTGAAGTTTATTATTTTATTAGTTCTTACATCTTTACGCAAATACGCAATACATTAGTAAAAATTTAAAAATAGTAATATAATTGATAATAACATATCTGAATCATTTTACACTTAATAATTTTTGATGATCTGTTGACTGGAGGAAGGATCTGAATATATATTCTAACGGGAAAGAAGCCAAGACCGCTGTCTGTGAAGAAAGAAAATGCTATATTATCGTACTGTTATCCGTATTTTATAAGATAGAGAACATCTTTTTCTTCTTCTTTTCATACGTTTATCAAGCATCATGGAGTCTGATAAGTTTATGATTGATGGGGTTGTTGATTATTATCACTCAATGCAATTTAGGTACTATTTAAAAAAAAATGTTGTCACTGTCGTTGTTTGTCATCTCATCACATCATTACTTCATCAGTTCTGTCTGTTTCTCTTTCTGTCATTTTGTTTGATTCATTTACTTAATTGAATTTTTGACTCCTTTTGTGATGCTGATTGAATCATGCAGCAAAATATCATGAAATAATTTCGACGTCAGCTGGTATATTCGTTAGCATATAGTACATTGAAACGAATATTTGTGATACGTTGAAGAGTTTTGTGCAAACTTAAACGACATTACTGTATGGATTATGTGTATAATTATAGTGGCAAAGTGATTGTGTTGCGACATTGAAACGAAAATGAGTTCGTTTGCGGACTCTACATTTTCCAGTCTGGCCCTCTCTAATTCCTCTGCAGATGAGGGATGCATGCTTTGGAATACTTCACAAAGTGTAATAATTACGCCAGTTTACAATGGTATACCTCAAACTTTGATACTCAATTTGATATCATGGGCTTTATTAATATTACTATTTTGTGTTTTACGCCGAACGGCATGGAATTATGGCAGGATGGCCTTGGTGCAGCGGTCGAAAAGCAAATGGACCAATTTGTTCTATCGCAGCGGAGATAATGAAGAGCTAGTAAATAGAACGCGGAATGCTGAAGAGGCGCTTAGCATCGATGAAGGGTTTTTCAACTGGCTGCCTGCGGTGTTCCGGCTCTCGCGCGAGCAGATCCTTGCAAAATGTGGCCCGGATGCAGTCCACTACTTGTCTTTCCAAAGACATGCCATTACTCTCATGTTTATCGTCACAGTTATTTCAATTGGAGTCATTCTGCCTATAAACTTCAGTGGAGATGTGTGGAAAGACGATAATACGACATTGTCCAGGACAACTTTGTCAAACCTAAATGGAAGATCTTACTGGCTATGGGTACATACCCTGATAAGTATCTCGTTCATACCAATATCCATACTAATCATGAGGAGGTGCACTGGCCGCAAACCTGTTCCTACTTCTATGACGGGTACTATCATGATCACAAACATATCTAGAGCAGACAGAAATGAGTCTACAATAAGGGCATACTTTGCCCACAACTTTCCTCACATTCAAATTGTGGATTTACGTTTAGCCTTCAACATAAACAAGCTGAATGAAGTTCTTGAGAAGAAGGAGATGGTAAGTGAAGCGCTCCTGTACACTGACACATATTTCAGGAAGACAGGGAAGCGTATCATGGTTCGACCTAAATGGTGCGGATCTGAAGTTGACGCCCTAGAGTTCTACACCAACGAGGAGAAGCGACTGAAGGATGAAGCTAAAAGATGTCGTGCAATTGTACTCAATGATCCTCTAGGTATTGCCTTTTTGACTTTGCCATCTTATCAACTTGCCGAACATGTAATCAATAATTTCAGTTTACACAGAGGCTGGGTTCTGAACCATGCAACAAACCCAGCTGACATAATTTGGGAAAACCTCAGTGTCCAACCAGGGGTGTGGTACTTGAAGGCAATCTTTGTTAATTTCTTCTTATTCATTGTACTATTCTTCCTAACAACACCTGCTATCATTGTAAATCTTTTCAATACATTGGTTGCAAAACCTGAGCATATGACTAAAGTAAGCACAGTCATATTTGATTTTCTCCCAACATTGCTCCTGTGGACTATGGCAGCTGTGATGCCGGCCATTGTGGCTTTCTCTGACAAATTTCTTTCTCACTGGACTAAGTCTCATCAAAACTATTCTATAATGACAAAAACTGTGTCTTTTCTGTTATTAATGACTTTGATTTTGCCGTCGCTGGGTCTCGCCAGCGCGGACTCGTTTGTGCGTTGGACTTGGCATCACGAGAACGACACCATGCGTTGGGATTGCGTATTTCTGCCTGATAAAGGTGCGTTCTTCGTCAATTACGTCATAACTTCCGCATTTATCGGTACATCTTTAGAATTGATTAGGTTCCCCGAGCTATTCCTTTACGTGTGGTATTTGCTGCAGTCGAAATCGAAAGCGGAAAAGAGTTACGTAAAGAGAGCGATTCTGTACGAGTTTCCATTTGGAGTGCATTACGCATGGAGTATCGCTATTTTCTCGATTACTATGGTGTACAGTCTCGCGTGTCCGCTGATAGCTCCGTTTGGATTGATCTATTTTCTTCTGAAACACTTGGGTGATAAACACAACCTGTATTTCGCTTACGGGCCGTGTGATATGAGTGGTGTAGGGGGCGGTCGGATTCACGCGACCGCCGTAAGACTAATCCGCCTTTCTGTTGTGCTGTTATTGATCAGTATGGCCGCGTGGGCCGGACTGCGCTCTGGTTTCGAAGCACGCACCATAATTTTGATAATGGCCTCTATAGTGGCCTTTGCGACGTTTTTACTTCTAAGTCCGTTCCCTAGTTGCACGCCGCCTGCCCCATTGCAGGAGGAACCTAGCGTGCAGTTCCCCGCGTACATAGCCCCGGTTTTGAACAAACCCATAGATTCTACCCCTAGCACGGCTCCTGCCACCCCAGACTATGGAGCATCGTCCCCTGCTACGACCATACATTCATACAGCCCAGATCCAATCAATATCTAAATGGAATTAACAAATTGATGTATTTATTGTCGGACGCGAACAGCAATTTGAAGGTTTAATCTCGAGATTGTGCTTATCTGTAGCGTCACGTTGCTGTCCCAATCGATATATGGACTAAGGACTAAAATACTTTCGATAATGTAAATAACGATTGCAATATTTTTATAAATGAACGTATCTTATTTAATTATGTTGGATGATTGGAATTATACGTTAATATTTTAGTAGAACATACGTTACACGCTCTATATACTTTCGGATCACATGGGCATGTGTTTTACCTCGCGAAAGCTGCGTAAATGATCTCACTTGTTAATGTTGCAAATCAATGTTCCAGTTAAATTTTCCACAGTATATATATTTAAGGAATTCATCTATACTTATAACAATTATATGCATTAGATGTGACCCACACTATCCCTTCGTATAGGCGTTTACTTTGTTATACTGTGGTATAAATAGGTGAAATTAGCTATTTGGAAAATATTCCAGTTACTGGATAACGCATCGAAATCCATTGCGTAGTTTAAAAGATCAGAGAAGTAGACCTGTAAAGTGAATGTTTGATTGTGAAATAGCTAAAATAATTTTCAGCTATACGCGGCACCACCAGCGGCACAAAGTATAATGTCACTCTAAGCGCTCCAACTATCTTCATACCAAAAATCACCTCAACTTAATAATCCTTGACGTGAAAGAGTGACAAACAAACACACTTTCACTTTTATAATATTGGTCGGCTAAGCTAAAATGCTAACGCTATTGAGTGTAAATATTTTCAGATGTTATTGTTTTAGGTAGATAGCGCCGCAATTGATGTCATAAGCCAAAATATGGCACGTAGGTAGTAGGTACCTATTCCAGACATCAAAGGACTTTTTTATCTTCACCTAATGCTAAAACATCGAATTTATTCATGCAGCACGTTTAGTATTATATACCTAGTTGAATTCACGCATAACATGGAAAATTTAAATGATGTTATCGTTTATTGCCAATATTTATGTAGGTACATCGAGTATTGAGGTTTGTGATATTTACGCATCTTCTCTAGTTTGCTAGTACTTGTTTATCTAATCCATAACATAAATCCTGTCTTTCAAATTACATCATTGGTTTTAGACCTTCCAAATTGTGTGACTCAACTGAACAACTGCAATCGAAAGTTAGGAAACTATTAAGCAACTCTTCTCGGGCAGTCAGTCGTATGAACGGCATTCATACAGTTAAATATATTTTTTATAAAGGAAATTGTTATTCTTATTTGATTAATACAAATCCTCGTTAAACAATATCCTGGTTTTTACCACTTAAAATTACGTTTTCATAATAAAGAACAACTATGTTCAAAATATAATGTTGTTTACGGAACCTTTTAACATACCCGTTTCAAAATTATCGCCACTTCTTTTCCATCTCTTGCCTCTATTTGTTTAAGTACCTAATAAGTTATTATGTACCTACCTACCCACAACTTTGTTATGATTCTGCTTCATAACATGGATTAAAATCCATCCTCCAAAATAGCTAGATGGATTGATCGAACCACAAGCAAAATAAAACGAAATTGCCATAAAAAAAAAAGAAAATAAATCTTAAAACAAAAACAAATTTTTGTACGAAACATGGGTTTTAATTCGTGGCGCTTTCATTTGAAATACATACATATAAACACATGTTTGTTAAGGGCCAATAACCGTTTATGTGTAAATCAACAAAATGCATTGACGCGATAAATCAAATTGTATGTGTTTTATTATATCAAGTTGTACGTGTATAAATTGGCTTTCACGGTGAAGACTTAGAAATTACCCGTGTGAAAACTTTTTCCAATAACGTTACCAACACCATTAAATCGGATAGGTTTATTGATTTTTTAAATAAATGAGTAGACAGAGAGGTATATAATATAGTGTATTATAATATAGTGTATTTATCTAAATTGAAAAAGCTAAATGAATAGTTGAATCCTGGAGTCATCATAACCAAAGACATGATAAATGCATGTCTGAATCTAACTGACGCAGTCTGAAGTCAGTTATTAAATTGAGGCTATCTAAAGAACCATTTAAAATTAAAATAGATCGCTTGCGATGTGACAGAGATTGAAAAGGACCCCATACTGTCGGTTTATTGAGATCCCATTTATGCAAATGAAAGTTGATCTTTAGTAATGAGTCCATTGTAAAACAATCAATCCTTATATCGTCAAACTTCATATCACTTATCTGTCGTCCCTCCAGCGCCAGGCACAGTAAAATTACGCTGGAGTTCTTTCCATCTCTTTCTTTATCTTTAGCCTTTGGCCATTTTGATCTCCCTCCCACAACACTTGGACTATATAATATGGCCCATATTGACTTTCCTTTCTTTAAGTTCTTTCACCCAAGTTCGATTTGATTTGTTCATACCGTTCTTCGGCCCTGATATTGTCTTCTACTACACTGCCGCCAGACTGGCGCTGTTTAGACTTACTCTGCCCTGTCTATGAGCTCCCAACGCTCCACACATTCAAAATGTGAACTCGTTGGAACTCCTCTCAGTCCCCCCCACGATTGCCACACGTGAAGGTGTCCGATAACCAACTGTATGAATGAGCCAGAGGTAGACCTTGATACAAAGGTTATCCGCAATTTTACTACTCAAATCTATTTCTGCAACTAAACAGCAGTGCTTGCATTGTTGAGTTCCGGTTTGAATGGGTATAGGGTACTGTGACCAAAGAACTTAAGTCACCAAACGCGCGTTCCCATTAGGTGGGTCGAATACCTGTTTACCTACATGGTGCATATAGTATATAAAAGGAAGAACCAAGTTGATCGGTCTGCTGGTGGCACGACGCTGGCTTGTGAAATGGACAACACGATTTTTTTTCGGATAACAGTATAAGTATTGTATTGCGGTAGTTCAAAATCAAAATCAAAATCAAATCATTTATTCATAAATTAGGCCTTCGCAGGCACTTTTTCACGTCATATTCTAAATTAAATGATGTTTACCAAAGCTACAAACTACTAGCATTTCGGAACGACCACTGCTGAGAAGAAATGCCGAAAGAAACTCATTCAAACAGGGCTTACCATTTTTTTAAATATAAATTTATGTATAATTTTTATCAGTAATATAACAATGTAAGTACACAATAAAGTACGTGGTCAAAAGGTATACTGAAACATATTATGATTGTGATCAAGTGCTGATGAAAGGAAAATATATAGTTTGTGTTGTTATTGATACAACATTTTCCTTAGTGACCTCACTGATTCTGAAGACTCTAATTTTAACCTTCCAACTCACTGTTCACTTTGACTTCGCTTCGAATATCGAATGTAGTCTTTTATGACTCGTGGTCATTGATCGACAGATAACGTTACTTGTTTTGTTTTACTTTATCTACTACACGTGGCAGATTGCCAGTACTCTTATACCACTTATAAAGGAGCCACAAGTGAATAACTATTATTCATATTATAATGATGAATGATTATATTAATGGCAGTAATGACTAATCGACGTGGTACATCAAATCCTAGTTATCACAACGCTTTTAAAGTCTTGCTTTAAATTATTTCTTAAATCTTTATAATTAGGCATAGTGAAAATAATTAATTACCTGTAAGTAAATGATTACCATACCAGGAATATATGATACTGAGTTTGCTCGGGGCTTCACTCCCGTGGAATTTTGAGATAAAATATAACCTACAGCAATCTTCGATGATGTAACTTTCTAACGGTAATAGAATTTTTGAAATCGGTTCGGAGTTTACCCGCCTCAAACATACAAACTCACAAACGCTTACCTCTTTATAATGATAGTATAGATTAAGGACGCGTGTATGTTCTTATTAATCGAATATTTGAGTTTTTTTTAACCATTGCTTCTTTTAATCCTAATCTTGTTAAGGACTTGTTGGTAGAGCTGGCACCGGCTCACATTACATGACATAGGTGATGGTCATAAGTAAGTCTCCACTCTTACGACATTAAGAAAATATATTTCCGGTTTCTATAGATCTTTATTCATTGGTACTGGGTTTGCGGACGGGTTTACAGGTTACGATCGGCTTCGGAAGTACACAAAATTAGACAATGCTCTGCTTCCTTAAACTCGTCTTTGTTTTGTAGTAGCATTCGGTTGGATGTTGAAAGTTAAAGTTAGGGTAGTTGTGACTATGGGTAGCGAGTCGCGGCTAATACCGATTTTTATGAATGTAATAGTGATTATTTTTCAAAGCCAGAGAGTCTTTAGTTTTTGTTTAGACATAATTTATTTTTGTTTTTTGATTTTCGTCCACTCAACTGTATCTGAATGTACGATTACTATTTGGCTTTAGATAAAAGGCTATTTACGTAGGTATACATGATAATAATTTTTCCATAACAAAAAAGTGAGCGCAGACCGTTTGCAGGTAGGTGTATAATCAGACAGCGACCAAATTTCCTCAATCTGTACAAGCAAGAAACAGTAACATTATATTTAAACGTTTGAAATTGGCACTATATTATTGTGACGTTGATAGTATGTATATTCTTATCACATTCTGTGCAGCTGTACAATTCCGTATTAGTCAACAACGTAAATGGATATGCAGAACATACATAATTAATTGGATATGACCTACCTACTTATACAGACAGCAGCAAATCAAGCTGTTCACTTTGCAGCTACAAATCTTTCATAGTTTCGATTTTTATGATGGTTTACCTGATTACAGCAACTATTACATTGTGGCAAAATAGAGGTTTACGTTTGCTACTGAATATGGCACGCAAGCGCACAAATTGATGAAATAAAATACAATGAACTACATCTTTGTATCTAAAATTGCTAACGCCACAAGTTGATACCAGTGCGGGTCCCTTGAGGTTACAATACCACTCGATAACAAAGATCTAATATTTTATGTATCCTGCTAAAGTATTATATTGAAACGGACTACACCACAATAAGAGCACATTTCTGGCAATGTAATCCCGAGCGCAATATTACCTAGTTGTGGCAATACCTCCAGGGTCAAGGTGTCCAATTACTTGTCAATGTACTTAGAACGTTCCAGAGATTGTATTTTCTCACAGTAATTGTAGTTATCAGGAGGATTTAGTGCTACTTACTTGTTCTCTCTATGGCAAAACTAACTCTTAACAAATTCATTGTCATCCTCCAAATTAATCATAGAAAAATTGACGTTATAAAATAAAAATATTATGACGCAGTCCAAGTTATCTATATGTTCTAGTAAACTTATTATATTACTTTTAATATATTTGTTTAATAAACAACAAAGAGTTATTTACACGGGAATTACGGAAGAGTGAATTACTAGCAATTAATATTAGCCAATCGTGCGTGCGTTCATGCGTTTGTTACGTAGAACGAACGAAAACGAATGTTTCTACTGTTGTTTTGGAAGTCTCGTTTGGAGAAGATTCTAGAAACGTGAATGTTTCGTCAGCTATGAAGTAGGAATCATTGTTATCGTAGATGAAAGAGCTCCTTTGTAGATGAAAGATGGGTCGACTACGATAAGAGTTACAACGTCATACGATAGGAAGAATACTATTTTTTTTTTGTTAATCTAATCAACGTACTGAACTCTATTATTATATCCGGTTATAAAACTATAATCTACTGTATTTGATGGGCAAATTTCCAAATATGTTTTGTTTAATATCAATTTACAAATCTTAAAATATTGTAATATAATCATGTGAGGACTCTATCAGAAGTTACACAACAGTCCTGAAATACGATTTGGATTACTCCGCGGTCTTATATTAAACAAAATCCACAATGATTTGGAATCTGTCATTACCTTATTTATGTGATTGTAACTATTATTTCTTTAATTAGGAATATATTATAATGTAAATGTCTTTACTGGAATTTGCACTTTGAAATATCACACGTTTATTATTACTTAGAACACTTTTTTAACTGTAATCAAATATTCCTATAAAGAAATATAGGATACTGCATGTATTTATAATGCCAAAATATAATTATTTTGCATTGTGGTAATATTTGTGTTTTATATTGGTTTAAAATTAATATTATACATAATTGTAAGGTATATTATATTTCTGTTGCAATTTTTTTTTAAATTTATTTTTTTCATAATAATTTTCTGCGATGAAATGATACTGTAACTCACATTTTCTTTACACTTTATACGACGTGTATTAAATAAATAGTATTTTATGTAAATAAGCTTTTAAATATTTTATTAAATTGTTTTGTAAAAAAAAGTTTTGTTGTTTTTCGATGAAAAATGTTCACTTCATTGTTTGCTGATTCGGAAAATCTAAAATTTCTTACGTAAAGTCATAGCATTTAGTTAGAAATTAGACCTTCACTGGCACTTTTTCCACGTCAAATTATAACATCACTAGCTGCGCCCCGGAGCTTCGCTCCCGTGGGAATTTCAAGACAAAAAGTACCCTATGTCCTTCTTCGTATTTCAAACTATGTATGCAAAATTTCAAGTGAATGAAACTTTTTTTTGTTATATAGCTATTGGGCAACATATAGGGTTTATAATTTATAATATAAATTATTTTGAAAACTGGAACACCTGATGGAGAACAATGATGGTACAGCTAAACTATAGGAAATATTGAAATGACGCCTTAACAAAAGTTATTCATCCTGATAAGCATTTTCTTGTGAGATATAAAATTGAAGATCTGGAACACCTGGTGTAGACCTATGCTGGTACAGCTAAACTGTAGGGAATATAGAAATGACGACTTAACAAAAATT
This sequence comes from Plodia interpunctella, assembly GCF_027563975.2. NCBI lineage: Eukaryota > Metazoa > Arthropoda > Insecta > Lepidoptera > Pyralidae > Plodia > Plodia interpunctella. Next base: position 1,422,158 of record NC_071295.1, read on the forward strand.
GTTCAGTCTGATGAGCATTTTCTGTAGAGGTATAAAAATCAAAGATCTGGAACACCTGATGTAGACCTATGATTGTACAACTAAACTATAGGAAAAATAGCTCTAATAAAAGTTGTTCAGTCTGATGAGTATTTTCTGTTGAGGTATAAAAATCGAAGATCTGAAACACCTGAAGAAGAGTCATAATAGTTCAGCTAAACTATAAAAAGTATCTGTATGTATAGGTATCGTTACATTTGTCTGTATAGGTAATTATATTTATCTAATAGTTTTGAATCCTTACCAAAAATTGTTGGGCCACGAGAACGATGTCGCAGGCATCAGCTAGTTTTTAATAAATGGGTAAATTACTACACAATTACAATTAGTAATTACGAGCCCTTGCAATTCAAAGGCTGAGATCTGGATTAGTCTTTCTAAAAGTAAATAACCTTAGCTATGTGTCTTTGCTTTTTATTATTTGCAGGCGCTCTCTATTTCTTTATTCTATTACTGTACCCACACCATGGAATTAGTAGCTATTCCAGGTTATTTTAGTAGTAGTAGTTTTAGTAATTAGTAGGTACTAATTCCACGACCCACACTTACTACGAAGTCTGTCACAATGAGCCGCTCGTATCGAAGCGTTAACAGTCGCACACCCTATAGTCGAGACAACACATCGAATTTCACGATAATACTACTTGACTTCCTTCATAGTCGTATTCCTCATGGCTGAGGGACGTGGAATAAAACACAATAACTTTCTTGGCATTATTAATGAAGTGGTTTGCCATTGCCTTCTCCATTTCACACACAAGTTAATAAGAATCAACTAGTGTGCAGGTTTCCTCACGATGTTTTCCTTCACCGGAAGTAAGTGGTGGTCGATGAAAACTACTATACATGAATCAAATTGGTATACAAACTCATGTGGCACTAGTAGGATTCGAACCTTTCGATCCACAGGCGTCTTAACCATTCTGTGTAACCATTATACCACCACCGCTTCCTACTTGACTGGGTTGGTATAAAATAACATATAGTTGGTATAAATAACCAAATATAATAATTAAATGTCACTTTAATTGATTAGTTTACTATTTTCCTGTCTCTTTAAAGTATAATAAATATGCTTTTTATTCCAAAACCCGTGAGGAAAAATACATTACTGTCATACAAGTTCTTTATAATTTTTTTTGACAATAAAGTAGGTACCTGATTTGTTTAGTTGGAGAGAGCCAATTTGGAGGAATTTATTTACAAATGAAAACAAATAAATCTTTAAAAACTTTTATTGTTCATATAAATTACTATCAACAAAATGAAATGAACAGATAACTTATGAGATAGGTTTGATCACTGCTAATGTTATAGTAACAACATACATTTTTTTATTATTAATATTTTCCAAAGCCTACAGATTCGTTGAAAGGAAATAATCAGCAAACACATTAAAAAAATTTAATAGAATTATAGAAAATGCTGTATTCCTTTGAAAGTAGTCTTACTACCTTATATGGAGACAAAATAATAATTACTATGCTGGAACCACAGTGATTGTTACATTTATATTATTATATTACTAATAATTCGTTTTTAAACAAGAAATCATAGAAAAAATAATTATTTTTCAGATTACACTGATATCACTTTTGTATCTACCTAGCTCACTCTGTTTTCCATGTCATGTACTTTCAATTAACTATAGATTTCAAGTAACAATTCATCAGTACAACATTAGCAATAACCTACTAACTATGGACTAACTAATGGTTTTTCTTAGGCTTAGATAGTTTTTCGTACTTGCTCTTCGAGGAGTACCAGAGGAAGAAGGGGATGGCGAGAGAGGGGAGGGTCATGACTGCAAACGCGGCCCAGTCGAGGAAGTGAGAGGAGAACTTGCGGTCGTAGTCCTTGAATGCGACAATAGCGCCCTCGCCCGGCGCACTGCTGATTGAGTATGTCACCTGAAATTAATAAAAACATATATAAAAATTAATTTTAAATATGAGAGCATGCATGACAAATATAGAGGAAGTGAGGAATTTGTCAGGGTCTCACTAGTCTGCATACTAAACAGGTGTGATGATATGTATATATATGGTTGAAAGTTGTTTAAATGGAACAAAATTAATAGAATGATTTCCATTTGCCTTCACTGTGTACTAAGATTCTAGACAAAGGTACAGATAAGTTCAAAGGACCACCCCTAATTTAGTGTTACCAGTTAACACAACCTAATGTGATCTTGGGGAACTGGGTGAAAAAGTCTAAGAATGGAAGGGTCTAAACGCCTGCCTGGTGCTGCACTGGCTTGCACTGGACCCAGGAAATAATACATAGACTGGCATTTAACTGGCATTCTTAACACTGAATGAGCATCAAAATTATATAGTTAATTATGTCACTCACTAGGCTATCTTATTATTTTGTAACCTTTTCCCAGCAGCATGATATAAACTATTTAAAAAAACTTTGTAATTTATATTTTTAACTTTGTATTGTTCACAGAACAAGTATAAAAAGCATTAACAGGTGGACTTCAAATCTAACTTATGAACCAGTGCAAATAATTGTTTATGTAGGTATTATCTCTGTTCTCTATAATTGACAGGTTAAAGTTATAAGCATTATATTATTTTTCAAACCCCTTCCACACGACACAATCTGATTGCCCAATTTGATTGACGATTGAATTGGGTACAATCTGATCATCCGTCCACATGCACACGACTTTATCGCCAATTTCAGTATTTGACTGTGCAATCCCAAATCGGGGGATACCGACCACACAATGACCTTGAATTTCATACTTCCATCCACACGACCCAATTTGATTGTCAATATAATCAAATTGGGCGTAAAATTGGGTTGCATGGAAGGGGTTTTAATTAATGATTTATTGTGAAGGCAACTAAACATATATTTAATAATAATGATAATCTTACCTCTGCATCTTCACTGGATTTGTATGTGACTTCAGCCGCCGTGAAGTTGAAGTAACCGTATCTGTTTGATCTAACAGTGACCACATGGGAGACATTGGTCTGTGGAGGGATCCTGTCAATATGCGCTGACAGCTGGCCACCGACTATTGTGAACACTTCAGGGTGGAAACCATTGTCCACAAGCTTTACATCTACCGCGGGAGCTGTTCCAACATTGTACAGAGTATATTTCACTAATATATCCATGTTTTCTACTAAGTATTTGTTCAGAACTTGTTTGGACACCAGTAGCCTCGCAATCGTTGGTTCATCATCAGCAGTCACAGCAGCCGCTATGATCAACACCAACGACAATAATTTAGCAGCCATTCTGTCTGAAATGTTAAATTGCAAATACGAATAGCAATAAGATATAGGACGACAATTCTACGATACAAAATGAATGAAACTGGCACTTGTTTGGTAAATAATTGATTCGAATTGTTAGGCAGTTAATATGAAAATCAAATAATATTATATTTACCTACTAAATTACGGAGTATTAATAAAAAGTACCTAAGAAAATTAATTCGCGATCGGCTCGAGAAAGGCTATTTACCGATGACAGAATTCGTACGTGGCTGACGTAAACTGACGTTTCACTCCACGCGTCAATTGTTAGTATTGCCAGTACATACATACTAAGTACCTAATTACATTTACAACGAAAAAATAAGTTATGATCGCGTTCTTCACATTTTCGTGAAAATAGAATGTAGATTTATATAAATTGTAATAATAAAATCCATTTGACATTATAGTTTACAAAGAATAAATAGATATATTCGTAATTTATTTAAAATGCTGTTGGTTTTGTTTCTTTTTTCCATCTCTTGAACGCACGCATGCGCAGACAGAACACGAGTTGTCAAAAATACGTGTTTGTTTTCGTGTTCGTGGATTGAAAATTAAAAAATGGTTTTATTTAAGAATTCTTAACTAATTTAAGAGTTCCATAGTTAGATAAGTAGTGCATAGTATTAGTAATTGTAGAACTACATTGAACTATGACAGAGAAAGAAGATGATACCAAAATTCCCGAAAAAGAACCACTAGACGATAAAGTCTTAGAAAAGTAAGTTTCTCGGTGTCGATCGTAGCAAGGATTTTGGGTATACAGTATTACGGTTTGTGTTTATGTATTTTAGATTAGCTGTAGAGGAGCTAATGCGGGAGGCTGTGCAAGGCGCTGCCAGAGCTGAAATAGTAGGCCCGTCCGGCTGGGTCAAAACGTCGCAACAGAAAACTAATAAACGTTTCCTCGTCAACACGCTGCGGAATGCTGTGAGTTCCAACAAGTACCACAGCTCGCGACATAGCCGCAAACCCTACAGTCGGTCGCCCAAACACGACCGACACCAAGAACCCTCTATTAAAAAGGACAAATCAAAAAGCAAACACTAAGATGGCAGACTACAATGTAGAAAATGTTTTAAAAACCATCTTTAGTGACTCAAGTACATGGAAACCAGCTGATAAGATACCTCTAGTTATTAAGGAAATAGAACAATTGAAAATTGATATGAAGAGCTTTCTCCATAACAGTGATAGTGATATCACATCAATAGTAGATGAAGGGAAGAAGTTGTGTGCCGAAAGTAAAGCTTTGGTTGATGAAATGGAGCAGTGTAAGAGAGAGATAGAACAAGAAACAATGGCTGAAATATTGAAATCAATAGAAAACCATGATAAATTGTCTAAGGAATTGCAACGCGTTAACTTTGCCCTAAATATAGTATTTGATGTGGTGCAATGCGGGAAGTATGTTAAGGAGTTTGATGAGGGGCGAGATGCTCAGAGCTTTACCCGCTCCATTGAGGCTGTGTATGATTTAGTACAGCACATAGAAGTGCCTGCTGAGGGCTTTAAACAACTAGATCTTTATATAAACACAAAAACCACAGGTCAACTCATATTAGATAATTTACTACACGAGTTGTATAATGAGTGGAATCTACTTGTATACACAAATATCAAAGCCACTACCAGGAAAACTGTTATCACAATTAAACTTAAGTTAGAAGATAATAATCTAACGAGAGATATAATCAATGCTCTAGATAGATGCAAAAGGCTTAATGAAAAGCTTTCAAAGTTTGCTCAGTTTCTTCTCAAAGATGTTCTTATCCCTATCATTCACAATGATTGTACAGTGTTTGCTGAAACAGACGTCTTGATGACTGTCACTGTTAATCACAAACAGAATAACAAACCTCCGTACGATGCTGTCATAGCTAATTTGAGGTTACTATTTCATTACCTTAGTAATAGACTGAACTTGGAATGTAACAGGGATTGCACAATAATGCAAAATGTAGGGAAAGAGATATGTCTTGCATTTAAGGACATTCTAGTCCAAGATTGTCTCATAGATACCATACCAAATAATATAAATGAGCTTCAAAGTTATGGTAAAATTACTTCAGAAATTGAAGATTTCCAGCATTTCTTATCTGTAGTGAAATTCTTCCCAGAAAATAAGTTATCCATACTTGATTATGTAAAAAACATTGATGTTCTGTTCGCTGATAAGTCTAGTCAGTACTTTTTGGAGACTGCTCGGTCCATTATGGTCAAAGATTTAAGTGCTACCATGTCTATTGGTGTTGAAATTATTCCGGAGAGTAATGAAGCTGCCGCTTCACCTTTGGATGAGAATACAGAAGATGCCCTGAAGATATTGAATGATACATTGCCGAAAAGTTTGTTTTATTTTCCGAGGTGCATGATCTCAAAGACTGCCCAAGAACTGCTAGATTTGGTTTATGTGATGATGGAACAAGCGGTACAGTGCTCAGATGTGGTTTGCAAGAAACTATACAACACTACTCGACTAGTCTTTGAATTGTATGACGCAGTTGTACCGTATCATCATGAGAATTATTTGCAAACTATTCCACAATATGTTGGTAAGAAGTTGCCAGACACTATTCACTCCTAATTTTAGATCAATTTTCTATCAGAATAGTAATTTTTGCATGCATAGTCAATTTAGATATCTCATAATTTCCTGGACGAACTTTCAATTCCATCAAGTTCTCTTTTTTTTTCGTCTAATATTTGATGTATTACGTGATTCAACAGAGGGATATTCTATTTAGATTTAAGTCTGCCTTTACATCAGTTCTTAAATGTTGATATATTCCAGCATTATTCCACAACAACTGCATGTACCTGGCGCACAATCTGCAAACCTTTGGGGACAAGTGGCTGATCCTCATGGAGGGCCGGGAGTTGGACTATCCGATCAGCTTCGTGGACCTGGTCCAGAAGCTCCGCGACCTCGGCTACCAGCATCTCACTGTGCACATGCAGCAGCAGAGGAAACAAATCCTTGATAATGTACGGTCTTCAGGTCAGTAATCATCTGAGATGGGACAATGGAAGCAAACTTGCCTATCTCCATTAAGACATTTCAATGTCAATAATGAAAATATATGTGTAGGATCTTGTCTGAGTATATGTTTATAAAGAATTATACTCGGTATTTGACAAAGATTGTTTATTTAGGGCTGGTAAATCACGAGCAATACATTTAAAAAACCAACAGCTAAGAAGAATGTTCGATGACACCATTTGTTTTTTAAAGAAAAGAAACATCGCGCAGGCGCGAGCTCGTCGTCACAGCGCATGCGCGTAGACAATATGAATCTCATTCCGTGGCCTATTTACTTCTGCAATTTATATCGTCTTCGGCATTTTAGTTATCATTTCATTGGCCAGTTGCTAAGTCAGAGGCCATTTAGAACCATGGACATTTGTGTTTAATACTTTGAAATTGCTGGCAACAACTGGATAAGGATGGCCCGGGACAGAGATGGTTGGCGGAGACGGATGGAGGCCTATATACCCAGCAGTGGGTCATGGAGGGCTGCAGATGATGATGAGATGATGAACCTAGTCTGAAATAAAATCTTTAATTTATTTACAGATCTGAACTGCATTGTGGTGAAGGACGTGTTGAGCGACAACGCTGAGGCGGCGGTGCGGCAGTGTCTGCGGCAGCTGCATCTGCTCAAGAACGTCTGGATCGGGGTCTTCCCCGCCAATGTGTTTGTCAGGTATGTGCATGATGCACAAGGTTTTACAAAAGAAAAATTTGCTAATGTGACCATGAAAAAAACCTATTTAATAATATGTCTCTTTTTTAATATAATGTCTCTTTTTTTTCGTAAAAGAAAATGTAAAAAAGAGAAAAATAAGTGAAATAATATTTTCCTATCAATGTAAGTTTAATATTTACACTATTGTACAAAAATCAATAAATAATAAGCTATTATTATTATTGTTCTTATCATATACAAAATATTTTTTTCAAATAAAAAGAGTATATATTTCCCTCAATGACAGACTGATGGGCACGCTCGTGAACATGTTCGTGGACGAGCTGATCCACCGCGTGTGCTCGGTGGAGGACATTTCCATGGATATGGCGACACAGCTCTCCGACATCTACACGCTCGTCGTGCAGAAGGCGCCTACGCTGTTCCAGGTCCTTACAAGCTTCTAGTTATTAGCACAAGGGCTAAACAAATTAAATAGAATTAACTAATTAATCACTACATAGTAGTAGTATAAATGAAACATAAGTTTAGTTCACTAGTGTATCCGACTACCTGACACTAGACGGCGTCTGCCTTTAGGCGACTTGAATAAAATTTGACGCCAGTGTTAGCAATAGCACACTTGATATGATGATGAATAAAACAAAATCGCTTCCCCTGCCTGTCTGTCTCTATGTATGCTCTATAGTCACTCCTATGATCTAGATAACTCTATGCAACGGATTTTGAAATTTATAAACAATCAATATCTTTCACAGAACCCGACAGACGTGGAGAGCCACGTGAAGCCGTGGGTCAAGCTGCAAGAGTTGATCTTCATCCTCAACGGCTCCCTAAAAGATATAGAACACCATTGGCAAGATGGCGCCGGCCCGCTGGCCATACACTTCCATACAGAGGAATTGAGGAGTCTCATCAAAGCATTGTTTCAAAACACGCAATTCCGCGCAAATTTACTCTCAAAAATTAAATAATTGATGTTCACTTATCATGCCAATATTCATGTATAACCATATCCGTATTATGTTATTTTGGTGTTCAATGGTATCTGTTGTTTTATTTTAAACCTATAATCCCCCTAAATGCGCCGCGGGTCTATGCTCCCGTGGGAATATCGGGAAGAAACAGTATTGATAAATACCACATGTTTTTATATCTATAATAAATACGGATACAGAGGTCATTCGTTTCGACCGCTGCGGCCGCGCCGTGATTACCATTTTTTAAATTACAACAAAATAATCAGTTTCCCTATGCGACTTTAAAATAAATCAGTACTGTAAAGATAAGGTGATTTCATCCTTTTAAAGTTGGTTTAATAATACATTGTAATCTTGAGGTTATTATAGTCTGTGATTGTAATATTTTTTTTTGCCCAAGTTATTCTTTTTTTCATTAATTTTCTTGTTCGGCTCCCTACCTATACCCTCAATGCCTACCTATCGCTTTTTTATCAAAGTAAAAATGTCATGTCATTATGACAATTACAATTAAATGTCTTACAAAAGATTTGGCTGTATGGCTTAGTACCCTTTGCCTCATCAATGAAACGAGGGAATAAACAAAAAAAAATGAAGATATGTCAACGTCAAGTTAGTCTCTAGATTCCAGAATTCAAATCAAACAAAACATAACCAACAAAATGTTTAAAAATTAAATTTTACTATAAATAAAATGACTACAATAAAATTTCTAATAAGGGGGAGATCTTATATAGTGCCATGTCGATATTATGCTACTACCAAGAAAAAGATACCCGTTCCAGATGAAGAGGAGCAGCTACCAAGTAAATGGGTTATTTTATTTGAATGTATTGATTATCTAATTCCATTATAAACTACACATCTGTTAGCAAAATAACCTTTTCTGTGTCAAACATTTTAAGTTTAATGTTATTAAAAATGTAATTAGCCTATATATTGCAAGTGATTCCAAATAAAACAGACATCATACTTCATGCAGATTAATTAAATATCTACATTTAATTAATCTGCATGAAGTATGATATATAAGATTGATGAATAAAATTGTATTTTAAAAATACAAAATACTTTTAATGTTATCTATTTATTTAAAGTATAACAAAATGTAGTAACCATGTATAAAAATAATGTTTTAGTATTTCAATACCCGGTAAGCAAGACTTCAGACCGGCGAGTGTATGTCTGGGGGATGGCAGAGACTGGAGCCCTGGGCATTCATCTGCCAAGGGGCAACAAGGGGAAGAAGCCGTATAAAAACAATATCTCCTATGCTTGGCATCCCATGCGGTCTTCATTCGGAGAAAGATTTGATGTAATTTATCTTAATTTATAAATTTATCTTGACTCCTCAGTTCTTGCACGGCCCTCGGGCTACGATCCTATTGTTTTTCAATTGTTTTTATTGCTTCTGAATGATAGACAAAACTTGTTCCTGTTCCCCTCTAAAGTTATATGTGGAATGAAAAAGAAATCTCAATCTTACTTCCAGGTTTCGCATGTGGCCTGCGGGTATGGCTTCACAGTGGCCTCTGTAAAAACAAACGACCAACACAAGGTGTTTGGCACAGGCATCAACACGGACTCTCAGATTGGTTACCATGCGCCAAGGGCCGGGCATCCTCTGGAATTGCTACTGAGCCCTGCACCTATTTATATACCTTATAAATCTTTAGAGACAAAGGTAAGATTTTATTCTCTTAATAGCTTGTTTGAAGGATATAACTTTAAAAGCCATGAAATTTTATTCAAAAAGTTAGTAACTTAATATTACTTAAGTAATAAGGTCAATACGTAATCATAAATCTTTAAAAAGAGAGATTTATCAATTCAGTAATTAAAAGCATTGTTTGCTTTGCTCATAATTTTATGATTTTCTGTATCAATTTCTTTCAATGTGTATAATGCAATCAGGTCATAGGAGTGGACGCGGGTCGCGCGCACTCTGCCATTCTCACCGACAAAGAAGGCGTGTTCATGCTCGGCAACAACGCATACGGTCAGTGCGGCCGCCGCATCAACCCCAAAGAAGAGTACCGCGGAAGCATGCTGTCTCACAACATCCGGACGCTGGGGAACGAGACCATCACCAGTGTGTGCTGCGGACAGGATCATACGTAAGCTTTTACATTTCACATATCTGACGTTCCACTAGATGAGTCGCTTGAGATATTTCATTCATATGATTTTGTTTTTATAGTAGGGTTAGTATACTGGGTTCCTTTTTTGACGACCTCGGTGGCGGAGTGGTAAAGTTCTTGCCACTGAACTGAGAGGTCCCCGGTTCGATCCCCGGTCGGGTCATGATGGAAAATGATCTTTTTCTGATTGGCCCGGGTCTTGGATGTTTATCTATATATGTATATGTTATAAAAATACAAGTCTCGAACTTACTTTGGGGTTAGCTCAATCTGTGTGATTTGTCCTAATATATTTATTTATTTATAGACTGCCACTTTAATCTTTGATTCTTGTACACCTTTCGTTTCTTTCGTCGTGTCTTGACCTCTTTTTTATACTACTAATGGTAAGCCCTTCTGGCATAATAGGGACCAACACTGTTTGAATGAGTTTCTTTCGGCATTTCTTCTCAGCAGTGGTCGTTCCCAAATGCTAGTAGTTTGTAGCTTTGGTAAACATCATTTAATTTAGAATATGACGTGAAAAAGTGCCTGTGAAGGCCTAATTTCTGAATAAATGATTTGATTTGACTAAGTAAACGAATAAATGATTTGATTTGACTAAGTGAATAGGTATGCGGCCCACCTGATGGCGAGTGGTCACCGTAGCCTATGGTACGCTGCAGGGTTTCACGCGCGCTTTGTCGGCCTTGAATGAATCTTTGAATTATTCAAATTTTATTTACAGAAAGGTACATTATTTATAGGTACAAATAGTCTGGCTTCGGTAAAAACTGAAATGTTAAGATTTATTTTGTGTTCCAGGTTGTATCTGACGTCGTCGGGCAAGGTGTACTCGTGCGGCTGGGGCGCGGACGGACAGACGGGGCTGGGCAGCTACGAGGCGCAAGCGACGCCGGCGCGCGTGCGCGGTGACGTCACCAGCGAGCGCGTCGTCAAGCTCGCCTCCGCCGCCGACTGTGTGCTCGCGATTAATGGCAAGCTCAGTGCTTAGTGTGCGCCGTTGTTTGACCAGTAGTTTGTAGCTTTTTGAGAAATAATAATGTAAATATAATGGTCTCTAACCAGATTGAACAAACCAAGGAATGCTGGCTTGATGTCATCAAGGAGATAATATGCGTGCCAACGGTCTGACAACTAGGTATGCCGACGACCATGCGAAGTGGAGACGAAAAACAAAGGAAAATGGACACGGCTCCGACGCTCAACGGCTGAGGAATAGCTCTTTTTTTGCCTCCACATCGAACGGTGTCGCCAATAAAGGATTGATAAATTATCAATCTATCTTCTTCAGTGATCAATGTCAACGGTGAGATCAACATTACGTTGAACAAGCCGTTGTCTCGGGAGGCCAAATGTATTTATACATTCTGGAGAGGAGTGATGACGCAAAGGCAGACATAATATTAAATAAAATGTAATTTCCCCATGAGGCTGGCATAGTCGCACCAAGCAACTGAAGCCTCAACAAAAAAAAAATCTTCTTCAGACCAAGGCGAGCTGTTCGGCTGGGGCAACTCAGAGTACGGACAGATCCCGATGAGCAGCCAGCAGCAGCAGGTCAACATGTCGTACGCTCTGGTCACCTTTACCAAGGGCCTCGGCAAGATTGTCGACGTCGCTGCCGGCGGCTCCTTTTGTCTTATTGTCAATGGTATAAGTGCTTTTTTAAACTTGATACGAATATTGTAAACGCGAACTGCCAATTAATATTGTAAACGCGAAAGTTTTATTTGTTGGTTTGTTACCTCTTCAAGCTTCAAAACATTAGCTATTCAACCAATCTTCTTGAGATTTCTCATGAAGGATACAAAACTTTACTCCTCGAAAAGCTTTCTTTGGGAAAGTTGGTTGATTTTATTATTTAGGTTGACTTTATTACATAGCTTCCGCTAGCTTTCCGCTTCCCGTCGTGTTGTCTGTCCCTATACATGCTTATATGTCTAAAACTACGCAACGGATTTTGATGTGGATCTTTTTCAGAACACGGCGACGTCTTCGTATGGGGTTACGGACTACTAGGCCTCGGGCCTAATGTGCAACACACAGCGAAGCCCAAGCAAATCCCCGCGGCACTGTTCGGCCGCAACGAATTCAACCCTGAAAGCTGTGTGAAGCGAGTGGCGTGCGGCATCAGCCACCTCGCCGCCATCTCCAGCGCCGGCGACCTCTACACGTGGGGCCGCAACAGGCACGGCTGCCTCGGGCTGGGCGGCGCCGCCGACCAACACTTCCCGCTGCGGGTGTCCATTGGCGCTCACGTGCTAAATGTCTCATGCAGCGTAGACCATACTATTGCGTTGTGCAAACCGTTTACATGATTTGGTTATTAAAGACTGTTATTTATTAGCGATGATGTTGTTTGTTTTGTTCATATTTATCATTTGTTGTAAATATTTTGACTCAACGAGTCGTCAGGAGAGGGTCGGTCTTGGATGCATGTCATTCTTGTGTTTCCATTTAAACATCATAGATAGCACTGGTTGAAATTAAAACGCGCTATAGATTTTTCCTGTAAGACCTGGTAATATAATTGGGATAATACACAGATATAAAAACATTACATGATAATAACTAGCTATGTTTAGAAATGATACATTTGCATTGTCAGCTCTTATCTAGCAGATGCTAGCAACTTAAGAGGGTGGTTTCTTAAATTTTATATTGTCTATGTTAAACATTAACTCTCTTCTTGAAAAGGGAAATAATTGGACATTTGAATGCTGTTTGAAAAAAAAACCTCAGTACATCCTAAAACTTTAATTATGCCTGTAGAACAATGAATGACGAATATCTAAAATCACATATCCTATTATAATGATATACTATAGTACAAAAATACAACTATATAAAAAATTACATCATTCCCCAATTGTTACACTAGATTGTCTTTCAATTTGATGTGGCTATTGAAGGAGAAAGTGCATAAAAGCGGTTTTATGCACTTTCTCATTCAATACCACAATGACTATTGCTTGCACTCATCATGGAACGGCTCTAAAGTGCGAAAGTCTCGCCATGCCGGAGGCAGCAACGATGTGTGATGTAGATGACAGCCACATCTCTTGCACGTCTCACTGAACAGATTCACATAACTATGCAACCATGTCATAAATGATCGTACAGCTAATTCTGGTAATGTTGGTGAGTAGAAATGCAACATTGCTGCATGAGCATTCTCAGTGACTTTCCGGAATACATGATGCCGGGACTCTGTCCACAAGTCCAAGGTCTCGCCATAGCCTTTAACCATAACCCACTCCATCAGCAAACCCTTAAATGCAACAACTGCTTTCAAAACATGACTCAGATTAATCTGGACTACAGCATTACTTGCAAAAGGACGGGATATAGTTATCTTCATATCACTGTATGATCTATCTATATTATTAATGACATTATCGACTTGGAGAGGTGCCACATTGTGGTTGCTCTGAAGTTTCCCACGGCGTTTCGTACTGCCAGAGTTTATATATGAGCGTTTCAACGAGTTTTGACTGAGCAGTGTATGCGCGAACGAACTGTATTCATGAATTTTATCCGTCCATTTGTAACTGTTCACCAGTTGAGTGTACAATGCCTGTCGCTCCTGAGTGGTTTCTTGGCTAAGGAAAGTCGTATTACCCAAATTGAACGGTGTGGTCGGTATTGGGAGACTAGTGACTGTTTGTTCTAAATCTCTCAAATTGATATTTACACTGTTGAGCAGTTCCTGCAGCTCCAGAAGAAACTTCTCCTTGCCGTCTTCACCATGGTCGGCTCGGAGACCATTTGCGAGAGTTTCGAACACATGACTTACACTTAGCCTCAGTGTTCTGAGAGAAGTGAGAGCCAGGTTGAGATTTTCTACGGAAATTGCCTGATTCATTGTGTTCAATTCTTCTTATTATCCTAAACTAAAACTCCAAATCGCACAACTAATAACAAAACAATACCATACAAGAGGCGCAGCACAAGCGTATTAATATTGACATCTGTCTTTATTCAGTGGTTGACATTGACAAAATATGTCATTTTAATATTATTTGTACTATTGCCAACAATAAAACTTGCTCTCCACCTTCACGTTAATCAGCCTACGTATTTATATTTTGATGTGCTTTTAGATAGACAGACAAGAAATCCAAAATAATATGCCCTATATTACGCAAAGCTCAGCACAGATGGCGATACTGGTACTAACATACAGTGCTGTACTCTGGCGGGAAAAATGTGCAGTAATACTCCCTATTTAAAAAAAAAAACTAGCTTTTGCCCGCGAAAATCAAAATCAGATCAGTCCAGGTGAAAGCGGAAAAGACATGAAATTAGTAGGCACTCCGAAGTACTTAGGAGTGCCTACTAATTCCTCGTGGATTCAACCTCGTCAGTTCAGTCAACCTCGTGGTTGACTTTCACATTTATAATATTAGTATGGATAATATTCGTAAGGATGTGACATTTGACTTTGAGAATAATTCAGCGACTAAAGGGTCGAATCCATTTAAGAATTTCCGAAATATCTATATACCCTGTTAAAACAAATAGGTAGGTAATAAAAAAAAATATTCTTTCAAATTCTAACGTTCATGGCTGCAAGTGCCTGATTTTCTAGGCTTTTGCTGTTGGTTAGATTAGACGAAGATCCTACTGTAGAAAGCTTAGCTTCTAGAGCATATCATCGAAAAAACATTACGGCCAACTTGGCTTACACTACTTACATGCAATGCAACAAAATTGAAAAGAAGCAAGAGAAGTGAAACCTATTTGTTAACATTTGTGTTTTAAAATCATTTACGGGTCGTCATAATACCATAATAAATAAATTATACATCTAAATCTTCACCACTCTATTAAAAAAAAATCAGCACCAAAACGTTGCGTAGCTTTTAAGATAATTAAGATATACCTATGGGATTAGACAGCGGGAAGCGACTATGTTTTATACGTGGTAGTGAAGAGGAACATATAGATCGTCAAACCGGGTGTACTTACCAATAAATTATAACCATTTATTTTTGGCTTTGCCGCGGCAAAGATGCTTCACTTGCTAATTTGTTAGTGTCGGGAAAATTTACACATTTGCATAAAGAGTGGATGTTTAGCAGCACTGTAATGGACAATTTGAAATCGGCGTATAGGTATTTTGATTTCGCGAATAATTAAAAGAAATTCATGAAGATGGTGGTCCCAGGTTCGAATCCTACTCATAGCATCCGTATCTTTAGACATTATAAAGCATATTACTCTGCCGCGTCTGTCTGTCGGTGATAAACTCAAAAACTATTGCACGGACTGTTTATATACCTGACTTATGTGTAGAAGATTTCATAGACCACCCCTTGCTTCTGGTTAGATCACTATGAACCGCAGAAAAATTTGTGATCACAGGTACAAATATTTGCTTGCGTTGGGAGTAGTACTCAAAATTCGGGCGGGGTGAACGGAGGTTTCAGAACATAATATGTCTGGTCTGCAGTTGACGGTGGACAGTGTTATAAGCACGGTACAATTTACGTTTAATAAAAATACTTTTTTTAAACGTAAATTGTACCTAAGTTAGACTATTGTACTGTTATGCTGTTATTGTCCCAATAAATTTAAAAAAAAATACTCCATGCGGGACATTTTAAAAAAAATCTATCTGTCAACCATAGGAATCTTAAGCAATAATTCCGCTAATTAACAGCAATTTAGTTCTATACATATATATAGTATATTATATCGTTTAGGGCTAATCTTATGTCAGTTAAACCAAACCGCTGATTAGTGAAGTCTATGAGAGCAATTACCTCGACTCCAGTTATGTATGCGATTATGAATTTATGTGCTAACATGTAATGCCTTAAGTACATGATACAATGTCAACGGGAAGCATATTATGTAGGTAGGTAGAGGTTCTAGATGTATTTATTAACTACCTATTGTTCGCGGCTTCACCCATGTGTAATTTTATAGACGATGGTACGGAAAATTAACCCGGGCAAGAGTCACCAATCCAAAGTGTGCAATGTCAATCGACTCAACCAAAGTGCGCAAGGTCGATTGACCATCCATAATTTTGATTTTTTAAAGAAAGATTAGTTTTTTTATGAAAAAAAAACATGTTTTTTTTTATAACGTTCAGTTTGCTAGAAACAAAAATAAATAGTTCAACACGCCGTAATGAAAAAGATTTTACATTACTTCGTAGTACCTTGTAGCAAGTCGTAGCATGGTTTTGAGTATTCGTAGCGCATCTTAAGTTTTTTTTATAGTATATTGCAGGCATTCGTAGCTTGTTCTTCGTAGCATCGTAGGTTTTGTAGCTCTTATAAAATTTTCTTATTTAAACTTTATTGCTCATCTTCTAATGTTTGTAATAGGCGGCCTGCTAAGCTTACATCATGGATCTTTCACCAGAGGCACAAATATTTGCCCGAGCTGGGTATCGAACAGATAGTGAACACACGTGATCATTACGCCACTGAACAAAATGCTATACGGAGTTGTAAGTTGAAATATTTCTTGCCAATGCGAAGTTGTTCTATGTTGGAGAAAATAGACAAACCTTTTTTTATGGTATAGTAAGCAAACGACCTTGCCTATTGGTAAGAAAGCACACCGCAACCAATTTCAAATTTTGTGACCTTAAAATATATTTATTTTATTAAACACTTCAGAAGTCATTTGATATGTATATCAAATGACTATAAAATGTATTTTATCGCACTTAGATCTGAACTAGTACCTTTTAGAAGCTGTAGAGAAACAATTGAAATTTCTCAAGCATGTCCCGTTAAGGATTACGAACGAGAAACTCCGGACAAGCTACACTTAGAACTTGCTACACAATAAATTTCACTGCACAATGGAGTTTGAACGAATTACCATGGGATTTGTCTCAGCGGATTCAGAGTGGTAAGCTTAAGATTATGTTGGAACACTATTTGCAGTCCGCAAATAAGTAGTGCCAATTTAGAACTGTCGAAATTGAGTATACAATAACCAAGAAATTTTAAAATCTTACATTAAATGCTTCACTATACATACATATTATAAAACAAAGTCGCCTCCCGCGCTGTCTATCTGTCCCGATGTATATTTAGTTCTTTAAACCACGTAACAGATTTTGATGCGATTAAATAGGTAGTTCAGGTAATGGTTTATACAATCGAAGCCGGGACGGGCTGCTAGTATTTAATAAATAAACAGGAAACATTGTTAAGACAAAACATTATTTTCAAAATAATCAGATATTATTGTTGAAAACTCTAAAATAGAGCATTAAGTATGTAAAATTAACTATTACAAAATATACAATCACCATGGAAAAACTCTCGTGCTCAAGAAAAGTCAGTAAACACAATAACTATAAAAACTGGCGCCCAACGTGGCAGTAACATGTCGTAACACGGTGGGCGCCAAATTTTTAAAAAGTTATTCTAAATGTGGAAACAATTTGTGGCTTTGATGAGGGTACAACTTAACAAACATTTTTGTTATTCGTATTTGATTTTATAAAAAAATATTTATTTTGCATTGGATAATAGTACTTTAATCATATCATTTACCACGATTCTAGGTTTCGCTTCGTTCCATTATGTCATTGTCTAATCATTTTATTATTAATAATATTGAAATGTAATTCATATCATAATTGATATTAATTACATTTCAATATTGATGCGCTACTTAGTGTTCAATTTTCGCAGCAATTTCGGTAGTAAAACCTCCATAAAGTTGGAACATAATTGACACAGCGGCGAAACTAGGCTAATTATTAAAATCCCTTGGGTAATACGGTATCCTAACATTTAAAGTTTGATAGAGTTTCAGAATTCTTAATGAATGTACAATGATGTGCATACGAGAACGCTTAAATATTCCAGAGAGGATCGGCGCAACTTTCGCGAAGGGCCGTCAAGGGCGCATAAAGATTACAAGTCGGCGAGCGACATCCCCGGCCGAGGGCTGCACCGACCTTGAGCTCGCTGCCCTACTTTATCTACTCCCGTGAGTCGCGCAAATATGTAGCTAATCATTTATTGCTTCGTCATTATGACTGTCTTAATTACAGATGTAACAAAAAGGGTTATTAGTATAGTTTTCTTTTTTGAGGGTATTCAACGGAGTTTTTTCAAGGGGCAGGGCTCAGGTCGGGCGGCGCGCACCTGGAAACTGCGCAGCGGGGGTGGGGCGTGCGGCGGGGGCTGGGGGGGGGTGTGTAGCCCGGCGGTGAGGGGGGCGGGCGCGCCCAGTCCCGTGGCGGAAGCCGCTCGGGCCGGCCGCGTGTGTGAGCAGGTCGCATGAGCGCGCCGGCGTGCTAGCGACGCGTGCGCGGGTGTGGTATGCCCGCGCGTCGCAGCCATGGTCCCGGTGTTGGCCCTGGCGCTGCTGGTCTTGCTGCCCGGTGAGTGAACCTCGTGTCCCCAGCGCAACAGGCGATTGTTTGTAATCGATTGGATCGGTGAGGGCTGAGGTGTTGTGTGTTATGGTCAGATGGCTAGTACCCAGGATTCTCCGTGCATTAATAAAAGGAATTGAGGTAACACGGTATTAAGAAATGCGTTAAAAGTTAGGTGACTAGGACAAGATGATAAGTATTTATGTGCGCCATCAAAAAGGGCTAGTAACGAGGCTGTAAAAAGTACAACGAAGCTAGAGGTTTTAAGAATTCATGCTTAATAAAATGGGGATCGGGATTAACGGGTAGTTTCGGTTTATGTACCCACAGATAACCAGTCCAGGCGCCATGTCACGTGGTGAGGGCGCTAGGCTCCATCCATTTCCACGTATTCACGTATACGACGCAATAAAAGCAAAAACTCGCCTTTTACGACTGAATCTGTACGTATTTTCACGTTAAAGGCTTCGCGCCTGAAATCCCAATGATTTATGTTGGGAGCTGGATGTTAGCAGGCGGTTTACGCGTTCGGATTGACAAGTCGACACCTCGAGATTTAAGATGTGCGAATTTTGAATAAATAAACCCCTGACCCTCGTATCGTAAGCTGCCATAAATACAATTTGCGAAATTTACATGTGTATTATTTATTGTTAAATTATTTTTAGAAAATTAAATACTTTCATTCTCCTTTCTCATAATATACTTACATTGATCAATTTACTTCTTGGTTTTTTTCCGTAATGGTCTAAAAGATTCAAAGACATAATATCTAGAGGACTATTTATTGGCAAGGCCAATTAGCTATCGAACCCATTTCAAATTGAGGACGTTTCGTTCTCAGAGCATTATATATTGCAGTCGATGTGCATCCAAGGACGGTTAGCTTCCAAAACCTCCTGATCCGTAAAGATAATTGTTATCAGGTTAATACTGTAAAGTCAGCCATTTTAACTACTTACCTACTTACCATACACATTACCAAATTTTTTTCATGTCTAATCCTTCCCACTGCTGGGCAAACGCCTCCCCAACTCATTCCAAGTACAACTATTTTTTGAAAGCATGCTTGTCCTAAACCTAACTAATAATATAAATGCAAAAGTAAGTTGGTTTATCACCTTTTCACGCTCTATCTACTTAACCAATCTTCCTGAAATTTTACATATATGTTTGAAGTATGGAAAGGACCTTTCGTCCCGAAACATTAACGCGGACAAAGCTGTGAGCAAATAAAAGAATTATTTCTGCGCTGATGATTTTTAGACAAGACAAAATTCAAAAAAACACAAAAAACTCCCACGACAGACAACCAAAAATTATCTTGAAGAGAAATAAATCTAATTCTATTATATTTGAATATAACACCTTGCTTATCATTCATTTCCTCGCCATTTATTCTTAAAACGTTTTCATAAAAGGAAAATTCTTGCTCATCGTGACATGAAATATTTTAATAAAGGCGTTTCTATGTCATTTGGCTTCGCTCGGGTAAAATCTTAATCGATTATATACCGAAACTATTATTTTGAATCACTCTATCTCTTTAAAAAAACCCGCATCAAAATCCGTTGCGTAGTTTTAAAGATCTAAGCATACATAGGGAAAGACAGTGGGAAGCGACTTTGTTTTATACTAAGTATGTATTGATGGGAAAAGCGACAGCGAAATACGTGTGTTTCAATACATTCTATGTAATTGCCGTGGCTAAATGAATATAATTTATTTGCCTATTTCGACTCGAACAGAAGATTCCTAGTAATGACACTTGTAAACTTTTAAATTAAAATACAGATTCGTAGAAAGTCGTAGCACAAATTAGTTTTGAAACTCAATCAATGACTACAATAGATATAACTTAAATGTTTAAAACAAAGTTAAAGGTATATTGTCAACGCAAGGGTAACATATAATACTCAATTTTGATTGGGTAGCTTTAGCGTCCTTATGAGAGACTAGATGTTGCCCGGGACTTTGCTCCCGTAGGAATTGATGATTTGAGATAAAATATAGTCATAGCAAACTTGGATAATGTACCATTCTAATGGTGAATTAATTTTTGAATTCTGTTCGATAGTTTCGGAGATTACCCGCCTCAAACGTACGAACTCACAAACGCTTACCTCTTCATAATAATGGTACCTATAGATGATAAAAAATAAATCAATATACTTTATTTGTTTCTGGCTGAGAATCGAAGGAAATGGCGCGAAAAAAGGAAGCTTATATTTATCTACCTTGCGGTGCTTTGATGTAGGCTGAAAATGTTATGATGATATGAAGTTGCAATAAAAATTTTAATTGATGAATGTAAATTCAATCAATCAATGGGCTCCGCACTAGGATTCCCTGAGTGGTATTGAAATAAATATTATATATCGACCGTGATTTGTCAGTTTTATACATGGGTCGTACCGTTTTAAATCAAACGGTCACATCAAATACATGTTTAGGGATCCCCGTGTCTCACGCTGAAATACTCGCGAGATTTATACACCGTCCTCGGTTCCATCATCGACCATTGCTCATCGATCATTTTCATGCCATTAGATCGAATCGAGCGCTGAACCACGGAGTATATTTGCGCAGAGACTAGGTCATGATCGTAACATGATAATTTTATTTTATTATTGACTATGATATGATTTTATATTAAATTTCTTAGTATATAGGTCCGAATTGCTAGTATTTTTTTAAATCTTAAGACTTATGTATCGGTTATAGTGTAAATTTGATTTATGTGAATTGACAAAAGCTTGTGACGGAACTGGATAGGACAACTCCAAACAACTATTAAGATGATGAAGCCAACTATGTTGAAATAGCCCGGATTTGTACTAAAATTGTTTTAAGCTGTCAAAATCATCGAGTTCTTAGTTGCGGGGTACGTAGAATTACCTGATAATTCACGCAACATCATATTTTCATTTTCACCGCACCCAAGTTGTTACATCAACACGTACCTACTTACAGTTAAAAGAGTTTTCGAGTATTTTTATTTTTGTTATAACTATAAGAGGGCTGAATATCAGGGTTGAACATAATACTGAGCCATCACTTATTGCACGCATACTCTAGTATTCTATGTTAAGTTTGCTTTGCAATAAAATCTTTTAAAGCTTATTGTAACAATAGCTCGGTTGGTGGATTGGTTATCGAGCTAGTGTCAAATCAGTTTAACATTAGAAACAACTCACATACTTTAAAACATATATGTATTCTGGTATACCTTACACTAGGTACTGTTTTATAGCTAGTCTGTAAAAGATAGACGGAGCGAAAAGTGTGAAAGCGTAGCTAAAAAGTGTAAAGCGTTAAAAATAAAAGAGTTGTTCTCGTTGTTGCTTGTGTCACATAAATGTCGTGAATGGTTTTTAGGACCTGTTTTGTGCTTTATGTATTCGCATTACGACTTTTAACGGATTAAGTGAAATTTATAAATTCCTATATAATTCTTAACACCTATGAGTTGTATATTATTATGTATCTAATACATGGTGTTTGATTAAGGTCACCACTTGTTTCTGGGAAGGGTAATATGGTAACGGAACATATGCACCCTAATTGCATCAATATATAGCGATACTTTAGTTTACTTTAGTCATTTAAGCACTACATTAATATGAATACGTTTAATTTCACGAAATGTTTTTATTACGTGTAATGAAATATACATAACCACACATAGCTGCTAAATAATGAAATTAATTTAAATTAACCACGAATCTTTAACACTCATGTAGTATATTATATATATTACACTCATGTAATATATATAATATACACTCAGTATAGTGTATTAAGATATCTGTTGAGTTAAATATTTTACTACACTTAGATACGCTTTTAAATATGGTAAATTTATCAACTAGTGAATTTGTGATATGACGATAAAAGCCATGTTTTCGCTTGAGGCCAGTGTCTGCGTTTCTGCGCAGCCTTGTTGACTGCTTTTACTTTGATATAAAAACAAATAACTCCTGTACGACCTCGTACGGCATGTCGGTCCCTTGATATTTATTTTCTTAGAGTGTTGAATTTTTATTTTTTAATGAACTTTTGGTGTCTTCAGTAGTTTATGGCTTTTTAAAAACGATAGTTACTTTATAAGCTTAGACAAAATATCTGAAAAATTAAAATTTTCAATGTCATACTTCGTCGGTGCTTTTTGATTGCTAAATATTGGTGCACCAATATATTTAACTAACGAATAACAGAACCAAATAACCATACTGTTAGAAGTACAGAGTAGAGATCTATACCCACTACAAATTCCCACGATCGCCGACACCGCTCGGTCTCTGTGTCTAGCTCCTCTGTAGCGGAGCTCCGTACATTACTAACACATTACACGTATTGTGCGATTGATGCCATTCGGTTAGTTTTTCCGGCTAAAAAAAGAAAAAATACAAAAGTAATGATATATGAGAGAAATTTTGTCTCGTTTGTTCTGATTTAGTGGCATAATTCTTAATCAAACTAAATGGTTTTAGGTTAGGTCAAATGTGATCATTATTTTTCTTTCACCTTAGTTTGTTTTGTAAATTATAACGTAAAAATCGTCATCATATATAAACTTACTTCACTTCACTTAAAGCTCTACCTGGACACACATTAATATTTGACGACCTCGGTGGCGCAGTGGTAAAGTTCTTGCCACTGAACCGAGAGGTCCCGGGTTCGATCCCCGGTCGGGTCATGATGGAAAATGATCTTTTTCTGATTGGCCCGGGTCTTGGATGTTTATCTATATATGTATTTGTTTTAAAAATATAGTATCGTTGAGTTAGTATCCCATAACACAAGTCTCGAACTTACTTTGGGGCTAGCTCAATCCGTGTGATTTGTCCTAATATATATATTTATTATTTATATATATTTATTTATTTAATATCACTATTTTTATCAATTTACTTTGTTTATTAGCGAAAAATATAAAAAGCTATCTTTACAAATTATGGTACATAAGATAAAGGATTTTATTGGTATAAGTATAGTTTTCCATTATACAATGTAGACACAGTTTAACCGAAAACAGTAGCAACAAAAATCTATCTGTAGTCAACTGTGACTACTGTAATCAAATCATTTATTGCTTCCTTAATGTCATACAGGTCTTTGTTTACAATAAATAGTAACAATTAAGGAGCCTGGCGGGCGCTGCAATGGGAGAAGGGCTATATATTTTCGTCAAGTTTAGGTTATTTTTTATTCATTTTAGATGTTGTCGCGTGTTCATTTTATTTTATGTATGTTTATATTTAGGTATATTATTATATTTATTCCGATATATGTGTCATAATATGTTACTTAATTAATAATAAGTTAATAAATGTCAAATTATGTAAGTATAAAAATTTTTTTTTTGCCTTTATGGTGCAAATTTGTCTTCTAAATATTCATTGATTGTGTAGTAGAATTTATTAGTCAATAATTCTTTAAGATGTTGCAGGAACAATTTAGTGTCTTCTATATCATTAACGGCGTTTGGGAGTTTGTTGTGAAGTTTTAGTCAGTATGTAACGGAAAACTAAAAATCCTTTGTATAAATCTATTAATAGACGGACAATTGAAAGTGATCTCATTTTTCTTTAATGTAACAAAACGTTTTCACAACGACTTCGATCCTTTACAATAAAAATCATTATATCCTTATACTTTCCTTCCTTATCCTTATATATCATAGAACAAAGTCCTTTGCCGCGTCTGTCTGTTTGAAACTTTAAAACTCCTACATTGATTTTCATGCGGTAATCAATAATAGATAGTGTGATTCCCGAGGTAGTTTATATGTGTATAAATTTATTATGTTTTTACCGTGCGGAGCCGGGACTTGCTACTAGTTCAATATATACTATTGTTAAAGCCTAATGTAACTAATTTAAACAATTTAAACTGAAAGTAAATTTCTAACCATAGATTAAAAGCTTAAAAATAGCTAGATTAAATTAAAAATAAAAGCTAGATTAAAAGGTTGGTTGTAAAAATCGCATTAGCGATAAGTCCGCATTTGCACTCATTATGTTTGAATATCTTGTTGTAACTTATAACTCCTTTGTGAATGGTGCAATAAAGAGTTTATCTATCTATATATTTAAAAGCACCATAAAAAATAGATGGCACTCAGTCTAACAGCCCGGTTATCTAGTTAAATACCCAAGACATTACGCCGATTAAGTAAATCTGCGTCGTTAAGGTCTGGTCCGCTGCCAACACACATTGCTTAACATGTTGCATCAAACTGTCGTTGTAAACTATGACGTTGTGTGTTATTGTCGTTATTAAACTACGGATTGTTTACCATTCACAGAACAATTTTGGTGATAAATAAATAATAATAAATAAATATATTAGGACAAATCACACAGATTGAGCTAGCCCCAAAGTAAGTTCGAGACTTGTGTTATGGGATACTAACTCAACGATATTATATATTATAATAAATACTTATATAGATAAACATCCAAGACCCGGGCCAATTAGAAAAATATCATTTTCCATCATAACCCGCCCGGGGATCGTACCCGGGACCTCTCGGTTTAGAGGCATGCACTTTACCACTGCGCCACCGAGGTCGTCAAAGTGATACCACTTATTATAAAATATGATTGCCCTGTGCTATCCCTTGCTGATAAAGTATCTGATATAAGTAACTGAGAGTGTTAAAATTGTGTTGCACATTTGGTGGATCAAGCTCACTGGCATATTTAGCAATCAGTTTATCTGTCAGATTAGGCATTTTATCAGAAAGTGGTAAAGTTGACTCCAAATATCGTAATCAAACGTTATGTGTGACCCTTGAACGTACTGCATATACTTCCAGGGATCTTGTCTTGGCATCAATAGCATTCCCAAGGAGGATTGAAGCCAGGTAGGCGCGTCAGGAATCTTTTTACACTGACGTACGTTTAATGCAACCTCGAGAATGAGAGGGTCAAAATCCGGCCAGTCACCGAATTCCTGATTTTCATGTGCTAACCTCCAATTTTACAAAATTTTCGATAACCACGCACTCTGTGTACACATCAAACTTTTTCTACATTTGTTAATTAAAAGATATGACAAAATTAAGTCTTAGTTAAGTAAATGAGATTAGAGGCATATATATATAAAGTGAGACCACAGCAAATCCGTTAGTCCACATTTAACGAGCGAGCTTGGTGTGCTGCCAGCACATATTTGTTGAACGTGTTGCGTTCAACGATATACTCTCAACGTGGGGTCGCTTTAACTTCATAATCGTATTCCTCATTGCTGAGGGTAGTGGTCATTACGTGGAATGAAACACACATAACGACTACCATGGCACTATTAATGGAGTGGTTTGCCATTGCCTTCTCCATTTCACACACAAGTTAAGTAAACAAGGTAATCAACCAGAGTGAAGGTTTCCTCACGATGTTTTCCTTCACCGGAAGCAAGTGGTGGTCGATGAAAACTACTACACATGAGTCAGATTGGTATACAAACTCACTCACTGTGGTACGAGTAGGATTCGAACCTGGGACCTTTCGGTTCACAGGCGGGCGTCTTAACCATTACACCACACCGCTTTAATGTCTCTTTATCTTACGAACCGGTGCAATGCGCCGGTCAAACAATTGTAAATCTTTTGTTTTGACGATCTCCGTGGTTATCAATTATCACGCCGGACTGGTACACTGGTGGTCCCGGGTTCGATCCCCAGTGAATTTAAGACGGAAAAGATATAAGTAGACAAATTTATAAAAGTAAAATATCTGTCACAGGCGACATTTCATCAGATGTTAGAATTATTTCCTAAATTTCCCTCGAGCTCTAGTTAGACATAACGAGTATTTCATTAAACAAATATTTTACTAGCAGCTTGTTAGTCAAACTGGGACTCGCTTTCATCACGTCTTTTTACAAATGAATTACTGTATGCATGTACAGCCTCCTGAATGACCTCTATCTGAAGGTGATTAGTACGAATTTGGGAAAGCTGTGGCACGCAACTGCATGTCAGACTACCCTAGATTTATATGCGACAGAATTTGTGATGAGGTTTTATTGCTGTTGACTGTACACGTGAAGTTTCATGTCGTTTGCATATTAGAAATGGCAAGTGTGAGCATAACTAGTGTAGCAAATATTAATCTGTGTAAAGTAACTTAATATACATTTATTAAGAAATGTATCATGTACAAAACTATTGTTTTTTTAAAATTTAGAAACTCCTAAACATTACCATTATCTTTTTAATCTGTAGTATCAACAATATGGCCCCCTAGCGATGAGCGATGAGAAGATATTATTCGTAACGTCCGTGTTACATCTGTGTATAGTGACATGGGTAGACAACAAAGTGGGTTGCACCAGTAAACTATGCCGTTAACTTTGTCCTGTGCAGATAAATGCAAGGTGCGCCATTTGCTGAACGTTGGTGAAAGTAACGTCAAAATTGACTGGTGCAACGCACCCTTACGCATGTAAAGTAGCAAAATATTCAGTCATAGTAATAAATAATTATTACCGAGAAACACAGATATTGGTCGGTTCGAACCAGTTGGAAGTGCAGTATATTGGATACCAACAATTGAATATTTCA
Source organism: Plodia interpunctella (assembly GCF_027563975.2). NCBI lineage: Eukaryota > Metazoa > Arthropoda > Insecta > Lepidoptera > Pyralidae > Plodia > Plodia interpunctella. The sequence goes on from NC_071295.1 coordinate 1,449,246, forward strand.
CATTAATTGGATGAATTTAATTTTGACTTTCGGATGAAATATTTTCAATAGATTCAGTTAATGCCTAAGTACTTAAATTTATTAACACAACTCCACATAATCTAAAGTCAATTGTACTATAAAATTATTAACACGCCTAAGGGTGGGTTTCACCGTCAACTTTGACGTTAACTTTAACATGCGCAGAAAACGCAAACTACGCCATTTTGTCTAAACGTCAGCTGCGCGCCGATTAAAATCAACGTCAAATTTTACGGTGCAACTCACCCCCAAATTCTTTATTCGTCTATACTAGACTAAGTCAACCGAGACGACATTGTAAAGGAAGAATGTACAGCTTAATCAGAACAGTGGCCATTAAATCAAAACCACACTCGTTAAACCTCCAACCACAGACAGGTTAATATGCTTTTTTCCATTAAATATCTTAATTAGGTCACCAACCAATTATGCAGATGGCCTCACAGCGCTACGTATGTGTACGACCAAGTAAAGGTGTTTTAAATACCTCTATATACGGGTTATTACTATATGCGTTGTTTATATACATCACAATTACTACATAGTATAAAACAAAGTCGCTTCCCGCTGTTTGTCCCCATGTATCCTTAGATCTACAAAACTATGCAACGGAGTTTGTTGCGGGTTTCTAGTAGATATGTATAATTTATATGATTTTACTCGAGCAAAACAAAAAAAAGAGACTTGTCGCTAGTTAGTTGAAAGGACTAAAACAATAAAAGCTAATTTCACCTCTTGTTATATAAATAAATAAATATATTAGGACAAATCACACAGATTGAGCTAGCCCCAAAGTAAGTTCTAGACTTGTGTTACGGGATACTAACTCAACGATACTATATTTTATAACATATACATATATAGATAAACATCCAAGACCCGGAATATGTATTTACAAACGTAATAAGAATAAGATGGTTAATTAAATTGAACAAAATCTTTCACACTAACATGTTAATGAACACTACTTAGCAAGCTTCCTTATTTTGATATTCTTTATTTAAAAAAGTTTTCTATTTTAATTGATAAATAATGATTGTATGATTTAGCTCGGATTTTTATTTGTCTAAATGTATGTGTAAAAGTGTGTATGACTACCGCTCCGGATGGTACTTGGTTCAAAGGCTATCAATTGCTATCCAACGAGGAAACGCAGCTAGCGTTATGGGTACTTTTGAACCGGGTACAATTCGGGGTGGCATTTTTTATTAACTTTGCAATTATTTATGTTTTATTTTGTTTTATTATTCGTATTTTTAATAAATGAATCAGTGTGTAAAAGTTACCTAGCTAAACGTATCTAGTACTATAAATAAATAATGTGCACTTCAAGTTACTTTGCATGGATCTCTATGTCGCAGTTAGTAGTAGAGGTGAATTTGCAATGAATTTGGGATAAATTACTTTGCTGTCGACTGTACCAACTTAATTTGTAATATTAGTAAAGCTATCAAATATCGCGCTATTTTTAAAGTTCCGGATATAAAAATCAGTTCTCAATGTGGCTGTAAAAAACGATGAAAAAAATTTGGGTTGTATATTTTTTCCCTTTCGTAATCAAGCAGTAGTCAGATGCAAATGTCCTGATTCGAGCCCTTTGTGGGGCCGTTGGGAGAAGTTAATTGGTATTGACACGGATTTATGTTTGCAATCCCACCGCTGCCACCGCCCTGTGGTCGAATGTACGGCCAGCTGCACATCACATTACAAAAAATCTTTCCAAACTCATCGCTATTACTCTAACAAAAGGGTCCATGCGAAGTGACTTGTGGCGAACTGTACCTGGCCCAAATTAAAGTTCGCTCGAATTAAAGTTACCTTGATCCGATTATTTGTTGTGTGTATTCGGATTCTGCGATAATTGCCGCACGTAATTATTCATTGTTTTGTGTTCACAGCTATTCAGATTTATTCAGTGTTCAAAAAACCCTTCGATTTCAATCACGATGTCATTGTTTGATTTTATAAAAGAAATATTTTTTTTGGTCTTTTTATTAGCTTGTAGTCGAGTTACGATAATGCATAAAACAATTGGTGACGATTATTTTCTGAATTTGACATTTTATTCGCTTTATTCGTGATTGGTCGATATGCTATTCGAATTCCATACGATTTCCATTACCTTTATATTATTAGCAACAATTACATATCTTTCAATAACAGAAATATATCAAGTAATATGAATAGAATCTATCATAACAACTTTATTTGTCAAGGGGGATCCTATCATCATCCACCTAACATACAAACAAAGCTATAATCACAGTAAACAAATCTACCTCACTATTTGTTCGACTCAAAGCAAAACTTTCATTACATATTTGGAAAGTAAACGATGTCATATTTCTATCTGTCTAGCATAACTCGAAAACTTCTGACATGCGGGCCTCGAAGGCATTCGTCTTGGAAAGATTATATCTGAAAATGACGAAATGAAGATATCGTCTTTTGTTTTGTTGTTTGGCATGGGGGGGAAAGCAAATTTTGTCTGTATTTGTTTATATGTTTAAAGTGTGTCCAAAAATGGTGTCTTATTATTCGTTGTCATAACAAAAGTGAATTAATTTAGGTCTTGCATGACGAAAAATGCAATAATCAAGTGTGTCCAGACATGATAAAATAGCACGTGTTATTAATAAAAGAAAAGAGAAGAAATATCCAACCAGTTACATAAATACAGAAGTGTTTTCAGTGATGTTATTCAAATTTTTGCATAATAATTCATAATTCAGAGAACACGTTAAATAAACTTGGGGAAGTTAAAACAAAAGCAAACCCGTGATTTAAATCAGTTAGATTTTCTGGAATGAGCATTCTACACACTCACGCTGAAGATCCTGACATTTTGCGAAAGTGAACTAGATCATCACTTTCGCATAATGCCTTAAATAATAATTTGGTCATTTTCCCATAAATTGTAAAATTCTTGATAGGATATCCTATTGGTAACCGTATTTGCTTAGGGTTATAACGTTAAAATTATAAAATCACGCCGCGCCGCCGTAGCTTAGATTCTAAAATAGAGTACTTTGCGTTTTTCTAAGTTGGTTAAAGTTAATGTCAAATTTAACTATTGCACCCTAAGAATAAATAAGTTAGAGATAATAACTCCGGGGACAGATGTCCCTCTCTAAAGATCATCTTCTAAACGAGAGGGGGATAGAAAAGTGCCAAGTCAGTAATGTATAAAAATAGTAGCGTTCTTGTTAACTTGTAACACAGTCACCATAACTATAATAAGAATTGTAAGTTCATGTGGTTTTTCATTGTGAAGTAAGGGCGAAAGAGATCATTTCTAAACGATGTCATTTTGCGAAAATAACTATTTGTTAAAGCCCGTCAGCGGCTATTTAAAATAGAAAATTATTTGTTACTTATATATTAGTTTAATATGATTTAACGCCGGTGGAGTGGATTAGTCTATCCGATTTCCGGGCCGGTATTCAAACCGGATCCGTTTGCGAATACATTTAGATATTCAGATGACGAATAAAATTCCTATATTGATTCCACATAGATTTATATAATATAGCCTTAATGGGATAGGACGCAGGATACAGGATACAGATCACGTATTTATTCTTTCGGAATTCGAAGGCTTCGTTTAGGTGTATGGTAAGCGAAATGCCATAATTTTCATGAAATTTTGTTCTTTAATTTGCTGTGCCTGACAGGGCCCGCAAATGTACCTACTTTTATTTTATACTAGATGTTGCCCGGGCCTTCGCTCCCGTGGGAATTTTAAGACAAAATATTGCCTAATTGCTATAGCAATCTTGGATAATGTACCTTACTAATGGTGAAAGAAATTTTGAAATCGGTTCGGTAGTTTCGGAGATTATCCGTCTCAAACATATATATCAAACATATACTCACAAACGCTTATCTCTTTATAAAATAATAGTATGGATATATTATATCTGATCATGTCGACTTTGTGGATACAATAAAATATTGAGTATTGAAAGGGTAGATAATAAGAAAAAAGAAAAGTGAATTTTAACATTATAGATATAAGAAATAGACTAGAATACTTAAATGGTATGGCACATGTTGGGGCGAGGTTGTGCCAAGCCCGGCGCGTGGCTATTAGATATTGGTCGTTGAGACTAAAGGGGAACAGCTGCATTGAAATACGAGTTGAGAATGTATCCCACTAGAATGTTAAATATTTGTGGTAGAACTTAAAGTAGAATTTTGTAAAATAGTTACTCACCGGATCGTGTTGAAATTTCGGTAGTACTAGTTTCTATTTATTTATTTATTTATTTACTACCTTTTGCCCGCGGCTTCGCCTGCGTGTATTGCATTACAAAATCTCAGGGATTTTTTTATCGCGTACTCTGTAAGACTGGTATATGTAAACATATATGATTTCAATTCGCATTTTTTCTCATCTTTAGTTCAATTTCCTGTTCCCCGTTGCGTGTCTAATTTTAAAGTAAATCGTCTCCGTGGATTGTTGTTTTAATTTTCCTACAGGACCCTCCTCATTTTCTGGATGAAATGTCTGGAACATGTTAACCCGGGATTCCGAGGTATTTTTGATTCATTATTAGTTTTTCAATTATCCTACGGGAACCTGACCATTTACCGGGATAAAATGTATCTAAGAAGTTAGCCCGGTATATAAGGTACCTACATACCAAATTTCAAGCAAGTCCAGTAGATTTCGTGTGATGCGCGTTCAGACAGACAGACAGACAAAAATTTCCAAAACTATATTTTCGTTATCTATATCCGTAACTAAGTACATTCTATGAAGAATTAAATAAAAAATCTAATCTACAAATTTGACCATTCTTCAATTTTATTATATGTATGTATTGATTGATTCGACTTCCCACTATTAAAATTAAAAAAAAATAAAAAATCATTTATTTTCTCCAACAATCGTTGACAGGTAAACTTAAAAATAGTACAATTAATTATTGATACCAGCACCGATTGAAGGAGACTGGAGACCGATGAAGACAGGTCTGTGTTACTGTACTCCAGATCTCCCGCCTTTCAATGGAAAGCATATAAAATAATATTTAATAAAAAATATACTATTGAGCATTCTCAATGGAACTACTTAGTAACACTTTTCTGTAATATAGTGGCTAATATAGGAAAGTAGATCTAGTGGGAACAACTCGAAAGGTCAGGACGAAAGTGAGAATATTATATGCCAGATTATACGAAGATTTTGTCATTTCATGAATTATTAGATTAACTACCTCGAAAAGTTTTATAATAAAAGTTTACACGTCACTTTTATGTGTGTTCATTTAGGTACTGAGTAATAAAACCAGAAACAAACAAGAGAAATCTGTTTACAACACCCCAAAGAGGACTTAGCAACAGTAAATTACCGTAAAACAGTTGGCAAGTCTGACGTCGGGTATCGGGGCAGTTTTGGCACGCCTTGGCCACGGATTCACTTTTCGCCGAATCTAACTAATATTGTTTGGGCACTGGGCCACCTCGTCCCTCTGTTTTGCCAGTTAGTTATTTAATTGTTTACTTGATTGCAATCCGGCTCGAGTGAGAGAGAGAATTAAACCGAGAAATTGATATTATCTTTTGAGATTTGCCAGGATTTTAACATGTTTTAAACACGTTATTTTGAAAAGATTTCTCGATGAAGACATATTTTACTACAGATAAGATTTTAGGTTTTTATTATTTTTTTGTCTCTCAAATTAGTAGATGTTTATTTTTATTTCATTTGGGTGTGGACAATTAGGTTGAAATATGATGTCACTTGTGTGTAAAAAAAATCTTATGCCTATTTACGATTTGTTTATTCAAAGGGTTGTTCGTTACCAACCATTAGTCATTTGTGACTTTATCGGGGTACATTTGTTTTGTTTTCCCGCCTTTATTTATCCGCCATTTTGTTTTTATTGGCCGCGGTCAACCGCTCACTCAACAACGGGGAACAAAGGAACTAATTTTGTGAATTTATGCTATTGCGAAAGTATTATGTGTTTCGCCCACAAAAAAATGTGATTGAAAATTGGATTGGTATTTAAATTTAATTAAGTATTAGGAATATAATAAATACAAATAATTTCGATGGTGGTTTTTTAAAATTGAAGTACTATTACGTATATTATTTACCATATTTGTACCTAATCCATACTAATATTATGAAGAGTTTGTGAGTTTGTATGTTTGAGGCGGGTAATATCCGAAGCTACTGAACCTGAAATTTAAAAATTCTTTCACCATTAGAAAGGTACATTATCCAAGATTGCTATAGCCTATATTTTATCTCAAAATTCCCACGGGAGCGAAGACCCGGGCAACATCTAGTTATTTATGAAGAGGAACAAAATAGCGTTCGTATAATTTTATTCTATATTCCCTTTTAAAAGAACAAAATATACTTACTTTTAAACCATTGGGTTTCAAAAAGTATACGATATTTATTTGTGAATCTGCTTTTGAAACATTAGAATTAAGATTAGAACATTAGATTGTGTCAAGAAATCTACCTATTTTTTTCTGCTAAAACTATGAAAGTCCAAATATTTTTTCGTTAAAATAAATATGAATTTTGATTTCAAATTTAGTTCGGTTTACATATTCCATGTTTTTTATATGTTTTTAGAATTGCAATGATAAATTGTCAAGAAATATTACTTGGTAATAATCTATCTAATGTGTGAGGCATGACTTTATCTTGTCAAATGGGTTAGTTCAGATTGTTGTAGCATGGTACATAATACAAGTGGGTCACTATTATCCGAATAAATACTCCATCCATAGTATAAAACAAAGTCGCTACCCGATGTCTTCCCCTATGTTCTATGTAAGCTTTAGATCTTTAAAACTACGTAACAGAAGGTTCAGGTATATAATTTATTATGGTGTTAACCCGAGCGAAGCCAAAAACGTCAAAATTTGAATTAATAAATAAAATAAAAAAGTTGTATTTCCAATAAAATTATTGAAAATTGTCACATAAAAAAAAATATAAATAAAAAGCTAAATGTACAAAATGTACGCAATAATGTCATAAATCAATTACATATGTTATGAGGATACTGCACCATGCTTGTGCCAAACATTTTTTAACTAAATAATGGTTAGGATTTAAAATAAAAAGCCAAAAAGACGAACTACAATTTATACGTCTAAAAAAAATATCAAACTGTACATATATTAGTAGTTTTAGTCTGTGGTTGCGAGGCTCCTTTGCGGTTGTGTCTCGTGATGGTGAGACAAGCTTGCCGTCTCGACACGTCCATGCCGCAGGCTAACAGCGCCTTGTCATGCAGAGTGCATTTAATTATGTTCTTCATTCAGAAAAACGCCTAGACTCTTTTACTAATTTTGGGATAAAAATCACAACTTCTCTCCTCTTTTTCGAATGCTTCAAAGACTACAGCGTAAATGATGAAAGATGTAGATTTTATAGATTGAGTTAAAATGGTACAGAACACAGAACTAAAATCGACGATATCCTTTGATCAAGTACATCTCCTTGACAATTACGTGTACTTACTTAGTGATTAAGTTTTCGTATGAAACTGTTTATTTTGACACCAATAAAGGAAAAACATAGTTACGAATACCTCCCCTTCTATGCTGCGATAAAAATATTAAATAAATAATTGATTAATTTAATTCGGTATTACACAGGATAATCATTAGCCCTCACTAGCTTTCTATTGGTATTTTCACCTTACCCACCGTCTTAGTAAAGTGTTAAATATATCTTAAAAGCAACCTCAAAATCACGTTAATAACTCTCATTAATGAAGTACTTAACTTGGCATAAACCTTTACACCTAAAGTTAAGACGTAGCCATTTGTTTAAAAAAAAAAATGGCGGCTTCATTCATGAATGAGAAATGAACCAACAGCAGTCCCAGGTGGCAACGATTTGTTGAGGGGACGTATTTGGGCCGCGAAAACAGCGGAATTATGATGAAATTCTTTTGGACTTTTGAATTTTTTCAGTGTATAGGAATAAAATGGCTTCGGAGAGAGATTTTCCGAGGTAAGTTTTACGGTTTTTCACGTGGAACTAATTCCCGAGCGAAGTCGCAGGGCGCTGCTAGCACTAAATAATTTAAAATTTGATGTGGACTATTAATTTAAATTTCGTTTTCTATCCTGTAGGTTATATCTCACTGGCTGGGCATAGGCCGCCCTTCCCTCCACGCTCATAACACAAAATCTTCAAACGATTTTTCGAGACCTAAAAAACAAAAAACAATTAGACGATTATTAGATTAGATTAAAACATTTTTATGCATTACATAACAAGCTCGAAGACATTCTTAGAAAATCCTATTTATTTTTACATCATTCATGTTCTTAGAAAAGTCTTTATAGCCAAACTGAAGATATGTGTAATCATTGCAGATATTATAACCAGCGTGGGCAGGTCGTATTAAACTTGTTTACATTAGAAACAAGCCTTGCCATCTAGAAGTCCATCGGAAATTGACTCGTGAATTATTTCACAGTTGGGTTATTGTTTGTGAAGTTCATTTTAGACCCAACTGGTTAAGATGGTATTAAATTTTAGCCGGTTGTCTTTGGTTTGCTGGTGAAACACGGTCGATATTTGGGATTAGTGGTATATATTACATCTAGCAACGTCCTACGTTCGCTCCCGTGGGACTATCGGCGTAAAAAGTACCTTAGTTTATAATATGTGTATACATATGTATATATATGTAGCCATAGTGGATATTTTACTAATTTTTGTTCTTCTAACTTGTACTAACTGAAAGTGTAGTTTTTCTCTGTTGTATCCAATTTAGCTTGAAATTTAGTACATCGCCTATTTTATTTCTAATCCTTATAATATACTTATCCTTACATATTATAAAACAAAGTCCTCTGACGCGACTGTCTGTTCGCGGGAAACTCAACTACTGCACGGTTTTTCATGCGATTTGCACCAATAGATAGTGTGATTCCTGAGGAATACAATTTATGTTTTTACCCGAGGGAAGCCGGGAGGGTCCGCCTATATAAAATAAATAAAAATAACAAACAACATTTTCCCGTCGAGCGCTTGGTGCATGATTCTTCATACGAGTTTGTTTTCTTTACCAAAATTCTTTGAAATTTTAAGTGAAACATAAAATGATTTGCAAACGTTTAATTTCCTCCCCAACAGCTACATTAGTTTCGCATTAATACCCACACACACACAACCAGATATCATTCATCATACCGTCACGAATATAATGTATTTGGTCGTTTATTGCGTTCATGTGATTTTATTGTGTGTAATCACTGGGCCGGCGAATCGTGTCCTTTCGAGATTCATGTTCGGATGGATTTATGGATGATTCTTAATATTTATGTATTTCTGGTCATCGGTTACGAGTTGGATTTTGTATTTCAAAATTTACTCTCTAACCAACATTATATGTACGTCTACAACGCCCTATGTCTATAATAATAGTCTTCGCCATTTAGAATAGAATAAAAAAAAAGTTTAATTGGAACTAAATTATAAAAAAAAAAATCAAATGTTTTCGTAATTAAATAGTGTGAAGTAGGCCTCAGCTCAGCATTTTCCTCGAGATACCAAATATACATTAAAAAAAATAAATTACATAGGTTCATAATTAAACGCTGCCTTTCACCCGTTGATCACAACGGGTATTTAGATACGCCATATTTTCTACTAAAATGAAGCTTCAAAACTTGGTTTTAAAACTACATGTCGTTTCATTAGAAGAGCAAATAGAGAGAGTTATACGCAAACAGCTCTCTTAATAACATTATTGTGCTGTCCCTCGTAGGTAGATTTCCATTTACCGTCTGCTTCTAAAATTACGCTTTAGAGAGGGATGAAATCCCCTCGAGTATGAAGCGACGAAGGTATAGAACACAAGGCTTGTTGTGTGATGGCAGATTTAAAGTCAAAGTCACATTTTCACGTCAATTTAATAAACAATAATAAAATTAAACAATAATAAATTAAAATTTATAATCTGCATTCATTACACTTTTTCTAGCTAAATATAATAATCAAGAGAAGCGAAGTTTAGCGAAACATCGTGAGCCCATCCAACATTATTGTTGATTGTATTCGCTTTAGTAGTCACTAGCTACGCCCCGGGAATTCACTCCCGTGGGAATTTCGGAATGAAAATTACTCTATGTGTTATTCCAGGTTATATTTTACCCGTGTACCAAATTTCATAAGAATCCGCCCAGTAGATTTTGCATGAAAGAGTAATATAAACATACACACATACATCCTCATAAACTTTCGCATTTATATTATTAGGATTGGTACGTATGTCCTTGACAACGTCAAGGCAGTATTTTTTTGGTTTGCGCTTTTTGCCAGGCCTGGGCGGGCATTTGTTCGGTGCATATTTGTCGGTTTACGTAATGCGTGGCCATACCTGAGGGCAATTCACAGCTCAATATGACTAATTAGTTGCGGATCGACTCAATATTGCGATGTAAATTGCAAATTTGCGCTTGACCCTCAGTGCAGACGGTACTCTTGGGTTTTATATGCTGTGTCACAGAAGCTTTATCTCTGTATTTATTCTACGCGAAATTATCTGAGGTGAGGGACGAGGAATTTATGCAGGGCCGGAGGTCAGAACTCGTGTTCGTATATTTTATACACGAGATATTGGAATATCCTATCATTATACATCGCAGTTTATCGCATCCATTTTAAGCAGTATTTTAAATTTTATTTAGTGTGATTTTTGTATTGTAATTATTTATTTATGAACATATGAAATATCCGTCTGTTGTCCGAAATAATAGAGCAATAATATTATAATATTAATTAATTATAGTACAATGTGCTATATTTTAAAACAATTGCAATGACAATTAAGACCAAAATTTCTTATTACCAAAATTAATATTTTTTATTATTATGTAAGTAAATCATTACCTGTATTTTACAAATAAATAAGTCCACTTATTTTGATTGTTTATGATAATTTTTAATTGTATTTATCTGAAAATTGGATTATGGAATAGATTTGTAATAAAACCGTTTATTGGATAAAATTTAACTAATAATAATAATAATTTATTATCACATCTACTATCTACGCAACAGTGAATCGGAACGTAGCATTTAAATCGCCGTTTAAATTCTCCCTTTTACATTCCATTCGACGCTAAACTATGCGAAATTAAAACCGCAAAATTAATTATAAAGTGGGAACTATGCGAACAAACATAGAAATAAGGGATTTGGTTGCCATTATGTCTTAAATACACAAAACCCCTATGTATAATTAATGACAAACAAGAAGTAATAGAAGGATATGGCCACACATATACATACATCTTAGCTGGAAACAGCGAGAGAGAATGGCAATAACTTTGACATTTTAACCCCCACCTCAAACAGAGGCGTCTTATAATATATATATATTAAATTATTTAACTCAAACAAAAGGCATGTTATAATATATATCAATTAATTAATAGATTGATGTGTTTGTTCATGTGTCTATGCTTGTGTTATAGTAGTTTCCAAATAGCGAATGGATTTTGATCTACTCACATGTGAAGCCATGGTTTAATGAAATTTTAAAACTTTATTAGCGTGTGTTTTAAATAGAAACCTATAAAATACCAATGGTGATTTCTGTTGAAAATTGCGTTGAAAGAACCAATCCGATTTTAGTTTCAATGTGTCTACATTATTTTATGCTTAGAACCAAAGATATAATAACAATATTAGAACTTGAATTGAAATTGTATATTACAATATAATTAAAATGTATTAAACACAAGATGAATTAACTAATGTAGAAAGATATATGTTGGTGATAAGGACACTGCTCCACCCATGTGATATACGCCCGTCCGCCGTAATCTTCAAGACGCTCGGCTTTCATACGCCTATTTTCACGTCGTATATTCTCCCTAATATCGTGGCAGTAAACCGTAGTGGCAACACCAACAATACATATACCGGTATATTATTGCACGACTCACAGAGTAGATTCATGTGTAGAGATCAAGCTTGAATCATGTTTACTTTTGACACTTTTTGTTATACAATCTTCATCATCGTTGACAGATTCTTATGTTGATTCGACAGCATAATCAAACTTATGTGTAAAATACGGATAAACTTGTAATGTTAAATGTCTTGTACTTGTTTTTCGCCGCAAACTTAATCTCGCGAATACAATAAATTGTTGATGAGTTTTTGCAAAGTTGTAAAAACTCATTTTATTTTATTTTATATTGTTTTATTTCAAAAACGAGTTAAGATTTTGTTGCTCCACGAAATTAAAAATTTTACTGACAGATACTTAATACTATAATAATTAACAGACAGATACTTAATACTATTATAATAAATACTATAATAAATAAAACCTTTTAAATTTCGTCAAAATCGGACCAAAGGTTCGAAAGTTCGCGTTACAAACACACACCATACAAAAAATGAATTTTTGCCCCAAGTTGATTTGTAGACCTCGTTCGTTTCGTTCGCTCGGTCAACTCGAGGAATTTGTAATGATGTATTCTACATTTACACTGAAATTATTGTCGAAATTTTGATAATCACAAGTGATGACCCTATTTTCCCATACGATATTTTCACAATCTGTACCATTTTGTGTATAAAGATTTTAAAGATAAAAATCAACAAATTATCCCCATTCATATTGTAATTTGCCTTTTCCTTTTTTTCTTTTGTTTCTCCTTCCACTCTAAGATTGACTGGAAGAATCGTTTTGGCATAAGTCCGCCTTGTGCTTTTAATATTTCTTTTTTATATTATCTCTTTCTTGTGGCATTAAAGAAAGAATATTTTGTATTTGTAAATTAATACCAACTAGTGGCCTGTAAAACAATAATAAATTATACACTTAAACCTCACTCAGAAACCACACTATCTATTGGTGAAAACCGCATGAAAATCCGCGCACAATTTTTTGAGTTTATCGCGAACAGACTGACAGACAGACGCTTTATAATAGTAAGGCCATACACAGCATAGTCTCTATATATTTCCTCTATGCCCGGGTAGTATGTACATGGCCCGACCCGACAGGGATGAGCCCTCTTCAAATTAATTACTTACACGGGAATCGCAAATGTGAAGCGCACTGAATGAAACATTTTCATTCGTTTATTTCTGTTTGAGTTTAAAAAATGATGATTTATGTTTATACAGAATCTTCTGAATAACCTTTGATCTATCATACTTTATTCAGTGGGAATATATCTTTGACAAAGAAATTTTGTTGGTGAGTATATTTTGTTTTATATACCCGTAAGAAATATTATACAGTAAGTGATAATTTTAGTTAAGGTGAGTTGCACCAGTTAACTTTGACGTTTATCAATAAGTGAATATGAAATACATGGATTTAGTAAGTACTGGAGTACCTACTAATTTCATTATGAAATATGAAGTGAAATATGACTTGGAACTGCGCGCCGCCGACTTTGCGTTTTTGTGCGTAGGTCAAAGTTAACGTCAAAGTTGACTGGTGCAAACCACCCTTAAAGTTGCTGCTTGTTATATTTTCATGTTTATTATTCAGTAGGTTTTGCTCGCGCCTTCGTCAGTGTGAATTTGAAACAAACATGATTTTCACGCAAATTTTCACTTCCCCAATAATATGGGGGTGATTTTGAAAAATGTAGCCTATGTTTGAGCATGGGTGTCTTTAAGTACATGCATACCAAATTTCATCAAAATCAGTCCAGCGGTATAGCCGTGAAATGGAACAGACAGACAGACTTTCGCATTTATAATATTATTTCTTCTGGCTTGCGTTGTGATCTAAGGGAGTGATTCAGTAAAAAGGGACGGAAGTATGTAACAGGAAGCCAAGACAAGCGCCCGCTAATTAATTTGGCCATTGACCGTGTCCCGTGATTGTGTTCTCACACCACATTTCTCATGATAACGGTCTTTTGAGTACATTACTTAGTTTTAATGTGAACATTATAACAACGCAAAGAGAAAGTAAGCAATGTACAATGGAGGTCCCGGGTTCGATCCCCGGTATATCAAGATGGAAAATGATCTTTTTCTTTTATTTGTTTGTTGTAAATAGCTAAAATCCAAATTTTCAAGTCACTAACTTCAACGGTGTAGAACTTTCATATAAAAGTTTTTCACCCCTTTCACCCCCTTAAGGGGTGGAATTTCCAAAAATCCTCTCTTAGTGCTCGCCTACACTCCCCGGGGAACCTACATGTCAAATTTCAGCTTCCTACGCCCAGTAGTTTCGGCTGTACGTTGTCAGTCAGTCACTCAGTAACGCTAGAGTTTTATATATATATAGATGCGAATTAAATTTAGTAACACTTCTATTATAATAACTTGTTGTCCTGATCTAATTTTATTGTTAGTGACAATTACGCATTAAAGTTCAGAGTCGCATCTCAGCTTTGACGAAAAGCTCGCCTTGCCAGCACTTAGCTTTACGAGCCACTCTAATCCGTCACACTATTCGCGCCAAATTCCTTGTTTGTGAGTTTATGTTGCTCCGAATAATCGTGCAATATGCCCAGGGCGGCAGGTTTAGGGGGCGCGGAGATGTTATTATATTTAGTTGGATTCTTGTTTGTTTGAACAAAAACAAATTAAGATCTGTATTGTAATGTTTGTTAGTTTTTATATCGTTTATATTTATCACTTTGATTTGAAAATTATTATTTTTTGTATAATATGCATTATTGAGAAACGCTCAAGGCCGGTGTACAGTACAAGTACGTTTTTTGTATGAACTTCTAGTTAATTGCATAGACGCGTGTGTCACAATTTAATACAAAAAGAATTACGCTCGTGCGTATGCTCTGACATATTATCTTTAAATTCTATATATTGGTTATAAACGTTCTTATCATCAAATACAAGGAAATAATACCTACTTCGTATAGGTCTTTCCCCTTCATAAGAGGGCTATTAATAAGCCCCGGTTCGAAAACTCGTAGGTCCAGACCTTACTTTATGCGCTGTATAATTGCTTCCAAGTGCCTCAGATTGATGTGAACGGGGCTAATCCGCGAAATAATAGAGATTACACTGATTGCTACACATTCTTGGGGATTAAACAGATAATGTATTGTTCGAAGTGGATTTTAACTATATTAAAATCATCATTCACTCTTAGGGTGGGTTGCACCGTTAATTTTGACGTTAACTACAAAGTGCGCAATTTTGTCTAAACGTCAGCGACGCGCCGCCGGTTAAAATCAACATCAAATTTGATTGGGCAATGTAGCGCTAAAGTTACTTCTCTGCACAGAAAATTGTCATGTGTGTTTACATGCTTAAATATTGACATTCCAAATATACTATTTATTACTCAAAAGAGCTGTTATAATATCTTTTTGAAGAGTAGTAGCCTGTTTATTTGTTCGGGTAAAAACATAATAAATTATACACACATATTTATTACTGAAAGCCGCATGAAATTTTTGAGTTGATCGCCAACACACAGACGCGTAAAAGGACTTTGTTTTATTATATGTAAGGATCTAACAGTCAGTTAATAAACACTTTAGACGACCTCGGTGGGTTCGATCCCCGGTCGGGTCATGATGGAAAAAGATCTTTTTCTGATTGGTCCGGATCTTGGATGTTTATCTATATATGTATTTGTTACAAAATATAGTATCGTTGAGTTAGTATCCCATAACACAAGTCTCGAACTTACTTTGGGGCTAGCTCAATCTGTGTGATTTGTCCTAATATATTTATTTAATGGTTATACGAGTGTATACCATTAGCAAGTGAAAAACCTACACATATTTATGTTTGAAATACCTCACACTGTTAGTCTCTCACTCTCGCGTCCGAGTACGGAACACTAAACTAGGGATTAGAGTTAATATTTTATGTCGGGAACGAGCTTGTTGTACATCTAATGTTAAGTGTTATTACTACACGACTTGAAGACGCGACGACGGCACTGATGCACTGCTAGGTTGAGCTGGAGATTATATCTTGTGTAAAAAATGGAGAATATTGACGCAATTGTCGTAAATTGTATATGAAATTTCTTACTATACTTAATTCTTTTTACATTGCTGCACAAATTTTATGAGCAACAACAAAAAAAAAAACGGATGATGAAACGGAATCGATAACTGAAGAAACCAATGTTGGCCTCCCATACAAATTTTATTTTCATAGGAAATTTTTCGTTTTTATTTCACTGATATTTTTTAATTTGTTGTATTCTATGTACAGTGAAAAAAGTGTACAGCGAATGAAATATGCCTTTTAAAGTTTTTTTTCTCGTGCTTTAATCATAGTTAAAACATAGGATTGTATAGAATTCCGTGTTTCATTAACAAAAGCTAATATAAAGATAAAAAATAATTATCACATTCAAAAGCAAAAGAATGAAAACCATAGAGCCTAGACTCGAATGCGGCTCTTAAGGCGCGAGAGGCAACTTTAATTAACCAATCCAAAATACACGGCCCAGGGCTAATCTTATTCACTTGCGGAATTAAAATTACGGATTCACAAAGTTAAAATTGCCTTGACTGAATACGTCCCTTGTGACCGAATGAGTGAATGAGTGAACGGCTGACCGACCAGCGTTTTAATATTCTGTCGTCGCGTTTTTACACTTTTGTTTCGTCAAAGTTCCTCGCTTTTTACGAATGAATAATGTTGTAATTAATCTTTTTCGCTCCTCTTTTCATGGTAAGTGGAAGGACATTTTCGAGATAAACAAAATGCATTTGGAATTGCTATACTTTTCAGGAAAACGAAAACATATTCAGATATTCAAAACCTTAAAAAGTAAGAAAAAAGTGATTGCTCAACGACAGTTTCCAATAAAGTATTATTGGAATCATGTTGTTGAGCAATCACCAACGAAGCACACACTAAATATATCTTAAACGTCTTCTTTTCTCTTTTAGTTGAAATACAAGACATCTGTCAGTATATTCTGTAGACTTAAAATAACAAATAAATCTCAATATTTTCTCGATAAATTTAATACAACAACAATATTCCATCTGCCTACGTAATGTTATATCGTTATATCACAAATACCTTTGAAGTCTTTCACGTCTCCGAAACAGCGGAACATTGTATGACAATGATGTCATTTACATCAATTTACTGGACTGATAATACAGTATATTAGTTATTTGAAAGAAAATATGCCTTCACGTCCAATGCCTATGTCGTGTCAGTGTATGTGAGAAATCAAATAGGTTATATTTATAGATGTTTGTATGTTCGTTCAATACATTCAGTCTAGCTGTCACGAAACGGCTGCAACTTCTGAAGCTTCAACTTTTACCTAGTGTAAGTATAATATTTAGTACTCTAAGTCATCGACTCTAACTGAAATCGACTTACTGTAAGTCGATTGTTTAAAGTTTTGATATCGGTTTTGCGTTATTAATTCTAAACAAAATATATAATTCTGGATTTATTTAATAAACAGTGTAATGCCGGTTTTGTAGCCCGATGACTATTCGCGTATAGTTAACTTAACAATCATTTCAAGCAAGTAAAAGTAATTTAATTTGATGATTTGCAGCACTATGGTAACTTTATGGATTTTTCATGGATTCAGTCGCGGCATGCCTATTTATGCCTATTTAGGTACGTTTTCTTTGTCTACTGTATTGAGTTGTATGTAAATATAGATAGATAGACGAAATCTTTATTGCATTGTTTACAAACGTGTCATAAATTCAAACATAAATGAGAGCAAAGGCGGACTTATTGCAAATGCATTTTTTGAGAGAAAGAGATAAAAGTGAACTAATAAATATAAATATTTACTATCTCATTACATTAGTATTCTTTGAGGCTAGCTCAATCTGTGTGATTTGTCCTAATATTTATTTATTTGTTTTCAAAAATACATTTTACAAGTTACATTATAGCTAGTCTAGGATATCGTAAAAAGGTGAGTGTAGTACGTTTCAGTTTTGGTTTTTGACATCGGTCGAGCTGCGCTATCGCTCGTCACGTTGACAACAAAAGACAGGGGATTCACGGAATTCAGGTGAGCTGTGACGACCAAAAGGGACGTCGGGAAATGATGCCCGAATAACGATGAGCGTTATGGAGTTAAAATATTCCCCACTAAAAATAGGACATCGCCAGGATCAAATATAAAATGAATGATGAAATTCCTTAGACTACAACTGATTTTATATACTGCCTGTTTGACATTTGGATATCACTTATCTGAAAATCCATAGAAATTTTAAGGTGCTGAGTGGTCAAGATTCCAGCAGTTAAAAAGAAATTTCCTAGTTTCAATTCTGCTCACAATTCATTTTGTCAATCTAACTGACTATTGCATGGTAGATTCAAAGACCTTTGGATGAAAATTTAATTGTTTGTAAATTATGTTGGATAAAATTGTAATAATAGTTTTTTGGGATCGTTTCTTACTTGAAGCCTTTCTGAGATATGTGATTATGTCAATTGTTAAAGTTGTAGTGTATTTCAGGTCAATAAAAAGCATAACTCTTCGAGAAAAGAAGAGAAGTATGAATAATCCCAGAATGCGCTGAATCCCAGATAGACTGTGGCGGGTTTAATTCCCGTTTGATTTCAGAATTGTTTCATCTCGATATTATTTCAAAAAAATAGAATACATTTTTTCAAATTAACCAGTTCTCCAGAAGTTTTAATACGGCAGTATTCTGTAACTGTCGCAGCGAGATTGTTACAATAATTCCGGAATTTAGGATGTTCGCCATGTTGTATTAATGAGTGGCATTAATGACAAACCCAAGACTGACGTCTTGTTCGCTGGCGACCCTTGTAGCACCGGACTATACTAGCTTTTGTCGGCGGCTTCATACGCGTCCTTATTTTCACCTCTCACCGCATATATTAATATTTTATAAAATATAGCTTTACTCTTGTGACAGATGTCAAGTAGAATGAAAATAATATATTTCTCTGTCGCTCTCATTTTAAATGTATCTATTCATCCTGCTGTCATAGAAATCGAGACATATTTTATACACTATAGGACTGAGTTTCCAACATTCCATTTTGCGCTCAATTTACGTGTTTATAACTAGTATTGCAAGATAGGTGTTTGAATCCAAAAAATACAGAAATGATAAAACAGAAACGATGAATGAAACAAAGCACATCTTTACAATTGAATAATTCTTTCGTTTATTTGTCACGTCAATTTCTTAAACAATGAATGCTTACAACATCGCGTACTCGTAAAGAAAATAATATTTTACTTTCCCAAAGGCCGCTTTACTCGCCTCACATGCCATCATATTCAAATAACGTAACAATTTGTTACGACCTTACGTACCGAAATATCACGTTCCTTCCACATACTCGTTTCTGAGTACGGTCGCTGGCTCTTCTTGTAGTGATCACGGAATTTTGAGTAATATAAATGAACTTGAAGCGACATAGAATTACACGTGCTGCTTATTGTACATCTTTCTTCGTGAGGAAATCTGCACACTGGTAGACAGTTTAGGTTCACTAGTCGATAGGTGGTTGTAAATGTTATGTCAGATGCTTTTAGGCGACTTAAATAAAATCTAACACCGGTGTTAGTAATAACAGACTTGAAAAGGTTATCTTTCTAGTTGTTCCATTGTATAAACTGTTTTTTGTGTTCTAGATGCAACACAGTGTTGCGTTGTTTTATAATCACAGGTATAAATATCATATGTATGTCCAATGTCCATACCCGTTATTTTCCCAGTTTATTCCTGAAATGCTAACCAAACTTACAGATGTCATAGGCCACACACACACAATTAAAAGGTACGAATACTAATTAACTAGTAATTATCAATTTATTCAACTTATTATGATAAACATAGAAGGAAAAGATCCGTTGAATGAACGTAGACGTAAAAAATAATCGATAAAAAACAAAATCGAATGGACAATCACTACAAAAAATAATACAGTTACACAGTTTACTTCACGTAATTGTTCTTGAGTGAGCGACAGATAAACATATTATCTTATATATTTATTACTTAACTGTAAGTCTAAATAGTAAATAAATAAATTAGCCGTAGGTGACACTTCTATTTCCTTTATTATTCCAAATGTACGGGTTACTGTTACTCAACGGAACAGTATATTTGTTGGGATGTACCCACCCTGAAACCCGCGTTCCCAACATTTTTGGGCATATTCCCATTTAATGGAAGCAGTAGGAAAACGTAGTCGAGGGAAGAGATGATATAAGTAAATATATAGGTCATGATCGTAACAAATATTTATATTAAAGCGTGTTCCCATTTCTCAGTCGTTCCCAATGCATGTTTTGACAGTGACGTTGCTATGCGGAGATACTTCATCAGTGGGCGGAGTGCGGGTTAGAAATGAGACACAGCGAACCAATCACATTGCGCCATGGTGATGCAACAACAACCACACTGCAATGTCATTGGTTCTCTGCGTCACACTTCGAATCGGTTCGATGGTGAGAAGTGAAAATGAAAAACTGCGCTTCGTCCACTGTTGCGTTGTTCCTTTCCGTTGCAACTCACACTCATCTGAAAATTTTTCCAGTTACTTCCGCAGCCATAGAGCGTCGGGGTCCAGGGACTACTTTGTTATAGTTTCTGTTCCACTTCCTATGGTTTTCGGTATATTTAGTTATAAGACTATTAGCACGCATATCACCCTTGGCTACATCAAGCCAGCACTTCTTACAGGCTTAACCTTTTTACAGGTGGATTCCACATAGCCTAAACATATGCCTATTGAGAAGAATAATGAAAACTAGAAATATTTTTTATTGCACGGACATGACGAACGTGACATGACAACAATAAAAGCTTATGTCAAAAATGTCATTTTTGTAAAAAACTTAACTTTGTCTTCAGATTTGACATTGTGGGGTTTTGTGTTTACTAATAATTGTGTAGTGAACCATAAATCACAATTTTGTATCTGTATAAAAACAGCGTGGGCGTGTAACTTGAAATAAAATTCAAAAAGGCATATCATCTTGAGTGTTTATAAATGTCGGCGGCCAGCGGTCCGGAAAATAACATTGACTGAGATGAGACAGCAAGACCTCGCGTCTCTATTTACGATTTGAAACATCACACGGTTCAGGATTTGCAAAAAATAGACAATCTCATGAAATGGTTTTCCTTTGTGTTGAAATAAATAAATCGGTGCATTTTTATTATAAGGATATTGAGAAGATTTATTACTAAAAATACTTATTTATTAATAGTTAATTTCAAGTTAATTTTAAAATAAACTGCCTTTTTTCTTACCTGCCTTATAAATCTTATCATGTTCTGTTTTTGATTTTAGAAATTATTTATTTTCGTAGTTAATAAATGTTTTATTTTAGAATGATGTGGCCCGTCCTGGCTTCGGTTAGGTAAAACCATAATAATATATAATTATATCTTACTCGCAAGAACAAACACAAGATTGGAGACAAGTCTTTCACAGCTATAAATACTCAATCCCATTTTTATTAACTTTCTGCTTTCTACATTGGGTAACAATTTTCTAAAAATACATTCTTATTTTCGAATTTCAATACAAAATTTCAATCGTTGCATGAAAATTACAAAAGATATTGCGCCGATATTGCATTCCGATTGAATTCCAACGGAATTTATTCACAATTTCCTGAGGAAGTCCAATTTCATTTTTAATCTAATAAGCGACATGCATTTTAACATTTCAGATCATATTTGCGTATTTTAGATATTGCGAAGGTTTTATCGTATGCTTCCTTTCTTATCGAGTGTGTTATTGTGGTGTGTCTGGTTTTGTTCGTCACCTAAAGACATCTGACATGACATTTACAACTACCTACCACCTTGTAGTGGCAAGTAGTGAACTAAATGATGACCAATGTGTAGGTTTCCTCATGATATTTTCCTTCACGTAAGCAAGACTATGAATACTATACATGAGTCAGATTGGTATACAAACCAATGTGGCTTGAGTTGGATTCGAACCTGGGACCTTTTGATCCCAGGCGGACGGTCTAAAACCACTAGATCACCACGGCTTCTTGCTGGGCTGGGGCGATATAAAAACATTATCTAAATCAGTGCCAGCAACAGATCGCGCAGATTATAAAAGTCTATCAAGGGAAAAGGCTATTAGCTGATTCCGCTGATTCCGCTGATTCCTCACATAGACGATGGACTATCAATATGTCACTATCAGAACCTCATCCACCAATAAACTCGCTTCAATTCAATTATTGGCTATCCAACAGGAGAGGGTACCTATAGGCTAGCCCCGTTATGCATAAAAAAGTTAAAGCATACTTTAAGTAAATATATATTGTGACCTTTGCACTGTATGTATTATATAAAGTGCGATATTATATTTGCTATGGACATAAAGAGATAAAACATACCAAAGTATGTAAGTAGCCAAAGCTTACAGTATGTTTTAACTTTTTTATAAATAACAGGATAGATCTATTTTAATCCGTACATTTGTAAGCTCTTTTTCTAGAAGTAAATAAAACTAATTATATAAAATCCATACTTCCGTACTATCTATCCATTCTAATATTATAAATGCGAAAGTCTGTCTGTCTGTTCCGTTTAAACATAGGCTACTTTTTTTTTTCAAAAATCAACCCCCGAATGTCTATAATGGGATTGTGAAAGTTTGTATGAAAATCGCCTCTGTTCCGCTTTCACAGAGAAATTCACGCAGGTGTTCAAGCTGTTAGAAAAAGCTATAACTAAACAAATATTGATAAAAAATAACTAATATATTGAAGGATAAATAAAATAAATGTTACGTTTATCTTTCCTTCGAAAACAAAAGAAGATTAGGTAAACATGCCGGCGACAGAACTCAGTAAAACCGATACAGTGTCTGGTATCGTGCTCTCGGGGACAATTCACAGCTCTTATTACAACGAGTGTCGTGAAAAATAAACATTGCAACCTCAGGGACCCTTTAAACATTGTGACTTTAACTTTAAAGGTTCAGTGGTTCTGTTATTGGCAAGAATAGATTTATTTTCCAGTGATCCTAGTTAACAGTGTTTTGGTTGTGTTTTTCTATATTACCCTAATGCTATTTCCGGCTTAAAATGAGCATGTTTAACAAAATAACTCTTCTTCACAGTGAAATTAATATTAATCAAGTTCGAATTGATAAATTTCAATTTTTAATTTCTTGGTTCACTCCTGAAAAAACTATTTCTGTTACTGTTCGTGCGGGAATTTCGAGAAATCTATCTCAAGTTTAAGTTTTGTTTTGAATGTACGTTGCCTGTCACTAAGTTACCGAAGAGTTTTCAATGACAACACTCAACGGTCCACGCGGGGTGCGCGAGCACCCGTATAAAAAAATTATCTGCGATCACAATTACAACAGTTGGCCTTCATTCCTATTACTCAATTAATTGTGCTGAACCTTAAATTCAATAATGAAAAATACAGTCCAGCATATCAAATTACCCTGGATGAACCTTTGTTGGATTAGCGGCGAGTTTGAATTGAATTTGGATAGGTTGATGTGCTGTTTGGCTGTGCACAAGGAAATATAGAAAAAAAAAAAACTCCACGAAGCAGAATAGGAGGCATCCGGAATAACGTTTGCTGTCTACGTGTGTCATTCGCTAAATTGGGCGCTGTAACAGTTATAGACGAACGATACAACACAACGATCAAACTGGGAAATTTTTGCATTAGAATTTGTTCTGTTGCTGGAATTTAATTATAGTTGTCGTGGTCTAGTGGTTAAGACGCCTAGAATGGCCCAGGTTCGATTGTACACTCGAACTTCGAATAACGGACGGCCGTCTCTCCGTCACGGAGGTAGTCAAACTTTTATTTGATGTTAATTAACAAAGCGACTTTAGGAATATTAGAACTGCTATTTCTAGCCGACCACAAAGTCTGTGTTAATGGCATAAAGACATAGCATTATTACACGCTATTAAGAGCTGCGGTTGTAAAATAAAACGATATCGTATTACAAAGGCGTAAACACAAAAGACTTACACATTTTCATTTGTGGCCATGTGCGCTTTATGGACGTATTACGCCGTTTCACGTCGGGGACTCTCTGATGACACAATTTGCGACAAAATCGATTTGGAATGTGATTTTTTGCGAAAATTCAAGTTATGTTCATGTGCAATTTTTTTTGGTGGCATTTGAAAAGGCAGACTACAAGTGACAAGATATTACAAGAAATAAACTGTACCAAAAAAAAGTGGAAAAGTGCGAGTCGGACACGCCCAGGGAGAGTTCTGTTAGTAGCAAGTTATGTTACATATTACGATTTTTGTGTATTTTTATATTTGCGTTGATTGAATGAAATGAAAGGTAAATTGCAGTTTACGATTATTGACGTATAAAAAAACTACTTACAGACCTCGTTCAAACCAATTTTCAGTGGAAGTTTACATACAAAAAAAACATATTGCTATTTTTCGTGCTTAACTAATCTTCCAACTATGTTAATTATTAGATAACGCAGAATTAAATTGTAGTTGTACTTTATCATTTAAATTTGTACAATAAAGATGGAATTAATAATTTCACAATAAAATTAGTGTTTTGTGTGCATAATAAACTCGTAATAGACAATTTCAGCGAGCAACTAGTTGAAACAGAAGGCATCTATTGGCTCAATTCCCAAGCGCAGAGTTTCTCAAACTATAGTTACCTATTTCCCTTCGCCCCCTTTGTTCTCTCGCATAAAGAAGTGGAGAATTTTCATAATGTTAGACGCATACTTTCGTAACAACTAAAACAGCTAAGTATCTCATTTGTTTGCTTTCCGCCAGTGGAAAATCGCTTTGTAGCCCAACAGACATTGAATAAACGTTGTTTTGTAAGTTTATTCTTCTTCCTATTGAAGAGCTATTATAGTGTTAGCTATACGCGCATTATTTTCAAGAGTGGCTTTAACAATATACTTCTTAATTCCACACACTTGCTTCAAAATTTAACAGAATGTAGGTATCCCCACGGTGATTTTTTCACCGATAGCGATTCAATCTGGTTAATCTCGCTTAGTATCTATTTATCATAATTCTATACGTTTTATTCTGACTAAGCAACAAAAAATCCCTTTGCATTAAACATGTCAGGCATTAGCCTAATCTACACTGTGTTACGGGATAAAGGTACTAAAAAAATATCATTAACCACAACATAAAGAAATGACTTAATTTAACTAAACATTTATTATTGTTAAAGAAACCCTCTTGAAGAAGGATTTTTTTCTTGTCAACTAGGAGCAACAAAAGATTTTTTACGCAACCAGTTGCCAACATAGAATCCTCTCGGCAACTGAGTTTCACAACCAGACAGAAATTTCCTATTGGCTGAGTTTGAGAACCGCTGCCTCTTCCCACTGGCGTACAAGTGGTTCTCATATGAAGGGTTTTAGAGTACCCACGCGTCGTAATGTTATGTATGATATTGGCTCTTCCGGAAAGAGGCTCGCTTTATCCCGGACTTGGCGATTTAAGTATTCAACGATATTTACCGGTTTTATGGGTAATTTTCATGTAGACATGGGAAAAAATTCCTTGACAACATGTATAGTTTCCAAATTAACCTTGTATTATATTGTCAAGGTTTTATTTCTTTATTTTGTCAAACTTTAAGGGTGGAATGAATGTAAGTATTATCTATCTGTCAACCTTCGGGAATAACTGAAAGACGAGATTGTAGAATTTCTTGGAAGTGTTTGTTATTTCTCAATGATTCATGATGATTTTCTAAAATTGTCTATGTTATTAGTTTGTACTAGCTAAGGATTTTTATGATATAAATAGTGGGTACATAATACTTTCGGTGAAAACAAACATTAAATCAAACTAATTTCTTATATAACTATTTAAAAAAAAACAAACGAATTATTTGATTTAAACTTTTGAAAAATGCGGCTAGAAAGCCACCGAGTTGCTTTTATTCCTTTCGTGAATGTGGTTAAATTCTGATTCTATGAATTTGTGAACTATGTAGAACTGAAACATGCCGTTCTAGGTGCGCGACGTAACGATACATGACGCGGTGCGATACTCTATTATTTGTGATGTGTTGTGGTCACAAGTAATTTATTTGGTATTGAAGATGGAAGTTAACTTTGAATGTAGAAAATAAACAGAGTAAGAAGATCCTATGGAAAACTCTGGGAAATGCACAAAAGACCTAGAAATTGAAAATTCGAACCACAAATAGGTGAGCTCTTAGAGAGCCGAACTTCGCTGTTTAGTTCATGTGGGATCTTGTCGCTGTAAAGGGAAACTAGGTGTGTTATTCGAATGGTCTTGTGCCCTAGGTACCGCTGGAAAGATGAGATTCTCAAAGATCAACGGAGCCTTGGAAATATTTTGAATTGACGATCGTTAAGAATTGTTGTAAGACTTCACCTACTGTCGGAGGCCAAGATCCTCTGCGTCGCTACAACGCAGTAGCAAGTATTTAATATTTATGCATTGCGTCGCACAGCCTTCTCGCGTTCGTCGCTCAGCTAGGACGCCGGGTAAGTCTGCAGTCTATTGCCAGTATTGTACAGGATAATAAAGTATTCAGCTATTCAGGGGATCAATGTGTCCAGGTTGTGAAATATTGACGAAACCTTCTTCCGTTCGGCTACAAACTACCAACTTGGGAAGTCGAATTTTCTGTATAGTTATATTTTATGTAAAACTGCGAAATTTGATCGAAAGAGGTTTCGCTCAAATTTCGGGAAGAAACTAGTCTGGTTGGAAATTTGTCGATATATATTATAATTTAGTTTTTTCAAAAGTATTTTTTTTTATCTATCCGTACTTTCATGCTGTCCATGCTTCTAGCATTATCATCTGAGTCGTTAGGCTCTCGAGAGAGCGGTTGTGGTTGTCAATTGACGACCTCGGTGGCGCAGTGGTAAGATTCTTACCACTGAACCGAGAGGTCCCGGGTTCGATCCCCGGTCGGGTCATGATGGAAAAGTGATCTTTTTCTGATTGGCCCGGGTCTTGGATGTTTATCTATATATGTATTTATTATAAAATATAGTATCGTTGAGTTAGTATCCTATAACACAAGTCTCGAACTTACTTTGGGGCTAGCTCAATCTGTGTGATTTGTCCTAATATATTTATATTTTATATTTATAATTGTTGGTGG
Organism: Plodia interpunctella; assembly: GCF_027563975.2. Classification (NCBI taxonomy): domain Eukaryota; kingdom Metazoa; phylum Arthropoda; class Insecta; order Lepidoptera; family Pyralidae; genus Plodia; species Plodia interpunctella. The sequence continues at coordinate 1,476,324 of NC_071295.1, forward strand.
CCCGCTTCACCAGTCGCCATACTAATATTACAAAGAGATTTGTAATGAATTAATTCTAAAACCACTCGGTCAATTTTGATGAAATTTGAAAACACAGAGATCGACGCACGAAACTATCAGGAGTAACATTGGCATAGTTTTTTTTTTGTTATGGTTTTACCCGAGCGAAGCCAGGGTCGGCCGTGTTGAAGAAACTGATCAAATCATAGGCGAATCTTCACGCATGCCTGACGTTAACCCTCTTTGGGAATAAAGTTCTCACAAGCATTAAATCCTAACCGGTATAACTCACCCCCTGTTGACGTTCATCCCTCGCCGTTTCGCCGGGGGAAGAATTTTAAATCGATGCCTGACACAATGCCCCTGTTCTGTTCAGTACAATAGCTATTAAAGGCTTTTGTATGAGAAGGAAAACTTTCTATAGTCCGTTTTAAGTATCAAAGAGTAACGTTGGAAATACTATCTAAGAGTGGGTTGCACAACTTCAGCCAGCGTAGAAAAACGCAACGTGACCTGAAGCCCAGCGTGAAGGTTTAAGTCAACATCAAAGTTGACTGGTTCAACTCACCCTCAGTTGTTACGGTGAGTTGCACAAGCTATAGAAAGTTTACTTTCTTTACCCCAAAACATATACTGTCCCTTGTGAAATTCACGTGGACGATGCGATCAAAAATACGATTTTATAATAGTTTTACGTTTAATTTTTCGGCAACAAATTAGAAGTAATCACTGATTATTATCGCATCGTTCACTTGAATTTCTCAAGGGAACCGTGTAATATGTTTTTGGGGCGAAAGGTACGTTTGTCTTTCTCTAGAGTTGTAACTACAATACGAAATTAATAAGATCCTACGCTTCGTACACGTAACGTGAGTAGTTCACATCTCGTTTCCACATTTATAAGTTTGAAAGTTTGGGTGACTAAATGTTTGTTCCACAATAGAGAAGAATTTGCCGCGCCGAATGAAAAAAAATTACAACCAAAATAGTTGATTTCAAAACCCAATATTGCGGAAGCGGGTCCTCAACAGCCCGCTAGTAAAATGCCAAGCATCTTTCAGGTCGTTTCCGCGGACAAAGCAAGTAAAAATGTTAAATAAAGCAATGATCATAAAACTCCCAAGATTGTCAGTTTACCTGTTAGTCCTTCAAGATAAATAATATAGTGCAATAATAAAAAAAACAAAGCACTGAACATAATCCAAAGACTGACTACATACAGTCAAAATTTACATATTTCATCTCACTTTATATAACAAAATTGTATCTTTTGATCTCACTCATGACACAAAATTAGCATTTTTATTGTAATTGCGTGGAATTCGCGCGAGTTTCCGCGAAATGAAATTTGGTTGCGTTGCGCAAATTTCAATAAAGTCCGTGTGCGACTGGTGTGTGTGTGTCTATACGACGAAATTGAACGGCCAATCGCGTCTGTTTCGTATTGAAGCTCAAGGACTGAAATCTTATTTAATTAATAAATTGAAATGAATTAAAACCAGGAATTGGTCTCGTCAGGGCGGGTCAGTAAATACATTGATTAAAATAATATAAAAAACAAATTCCCTTGCAGATAAATAAAGTAAGTACTACCCTATGATCGCAGACAAAGAACAGTTGTTATCTGAAGGTATTTATCTCCGGCAAATATAACGTTATTTTTGTTTTATGTTCATTATTATATGTTTTTTTTATTAAAAACACAACACTTTTGTTTACTCTAGAGAGAGCAATATTTTGAGACTTTTAAAATGAAAGTTAACCCATAAGGCGTGTTCGATGGTGCTGCCTTTTTCTGCTAGGTTAAAATTATGACAACAATGTAAAAAGAAACGAGGATTTGGAAGTCTACACAAAAGTTGGTAAGAAAAGGCGAACGTACGGATAAATATTAACACGGTTGACAGAGCCTCGTGTGGACTGTATAAATCCGTTGTAAAGCTTGCAGTCACTGTATGCGATAAATTATTCATAGCTTAGCTTGGTCGTGGGAAACAGGCGCTGTTTTTATTGACTGCAATTCTTTTATATTCTGTTACAAATGCGACTAATAGTTTTTTTTGTACACGAATTATTCAGTAATTTCAAATAGAATTGTTATTCATATTAGTTAGTTTTCAAGTTTTGAACGTTTTACGTTTTGATTATTCTGACGTGAAAATATATCAAAGAAACCTTTTTGTACTAATGTAATTCATATTAACATAAGGAAAACATCGTGAGAAAACCTGCACTTTCGTTGACAGTTTAATTTCACTAGTGCGTATGCACTACTGGCCACTAAAAGTCGATAGTCGTATCATGTCAGATGCATTTAAGCGACTTGAATAAAATCGGATACTGGTGTTAGTATAATAATAACAAACTCGAAAAGACATTATGAAATATGACTTATAACTCAAAATTTTATATATCCCACCCCATAATAATGACGCGATGGGAATGTTATGTATAAATAACTAGATGTTGCCCGGCGCTTTGTTCCCGTGGGAATTGACATAAAAAATAGCGTATAGCAATCTTGGATAATGTACCTCACTAATGGTGTAAGAATTTATGAAATCGATTCGGTAGTTTGGAGATTACCCGCCTCAAATATACAAGCTCACAAACACTTACCCCTATGTAATAATAGTCTAGATAAAGCCTTGGATAAAAAAGCCTTGGATTTTACTATAACCCATTACATATGATAAAATTAGAAAACAACTATTTAGACAACGTATAAATAACTCCATGCACCTAAATGCAAAGAAATAAAACCAGCATAAGGCTTGCAGTCACTGCAAGCGATAAATTATTCATAGCCGAGCGTGGGCGTGGGACTGTATTCCACTGCAGTTGTTTTCTTAATAAGCCCGTTTTGTTGACTTGGTCCGCGTCGCGGAGTTTTCTATTTTCCGAAGGAATTTTTACTTGTTGCGCATTTATGTAGTAATGACTGATTCCTGTAAAATGTAAGGGGTGTATTTGTTATACATTTCATGAAACCCACAGACCAGTGTGGTAGATATTCTCCGGTCTTTATTAGCTGTGAAAACGTAACTGACAGACTTTCGAATTTATAATATTAGATTTTTTTTTAATGGACAATACTGAATGGCTTACCTAAGAACTTATATCGTGAGTGTGAACTTTTTTAAATTAATAGACTCGATCTGGAATTTAGAAGTACAGTCAGTTAAATATTTAGATATCCAATTGATAAGACGCTGCGTAACTGAATATTCCCTATTGATTTAACGACTCATTCAACACACTGGTAGCGTTTGCGAACAGAAGAGTTGAAAATGTCTAGATCTGCAATATTGAGGCTGATTATTTACTTATTAAAACAATACGAAAAAAAAGCAGCGTCCTTATTTCACATAATTAATTCGTGGTAGCTCCAATATCATACACTATTTCAAGTTCATTTTAGCCAATCCGTAAATATGTAGGTCAGTCCTAGACGCGTTTAGCGATGACGCAAGAGTTTATTTTTTTTTGTAGTTTGTATTTTGTGTCCCACTGCTGAGCAAAGGCCTCCCCTTTTGTCTTCCAAAGGTTGAAACTTGTCTAAATCAACCCGCCATTTTATGGCGGTTTAAAAAAGAGTATTAATAATGCTGAATCGATTCTTCATTAATCGAGCGTCTAATGAATTTCGAAAATAAATTACGTATCTTTTTTGTTGACTGCACACAATATGTCTAAAGGAAGCTGGTAGACCGTGTCTTAATCATAATATATCACGCAGATAGGAAGTAGGGTAGATAACATCGCACGTCCCGACGAGTAAAATATTACAGGCACTGGATATTGCGAATATTCCGACGATCTTATAATACAAGGTAAATTTAATATGTATTTATTAACCCTTATACCTACAGTTTTCGGATTCCCGGATCTAGATCATCACCGGCGGTGGTGGTCCAATGAAAGTCATAGGTTCGAATCCTACTCGTGCCACATGAGCAGTATGCCGAGCAGACTCATGTATAATAGTTTTCATCGACCAACCACTTGCTTTATGAATGAATGGTGCAATGTTTTCCATGTGGTGTTGATAATTAACATCTTGTGTATGAAATGGAGAAGCAAATGGCAAACCACTCCATTGATATTGCCAAGAGAGTTGTTGTTGACCATTTTTAGCCATGAGTAATACGACTGAAAGCTGATCTCCTTGTAAGATAAACTTTGAAGTATAATACTTACGGCATATAAACGATCCTGTCTTTCTATTCAACTTATTTCTAAGTCAACATATGACTTAGAAGAGTACTTTCTTGAATAATTATTATCAAAATCAACCTTTTATTACTACTATTCCTTAATTTATTCAAACTAAATAAATAAATAAAATTTTTTCATACAGTGGCAACCCCAATTTTAAACCTTGTGCGTTTTGTATTTTGCCCAAATCTAAGCAAAAACAGACGTCGCACGGCCCATTAATTCGGAAAGGTTAACACTTATGAAGTCGTGCGGCCGACGCGCAAGTCACGGTTACTTGCGGCCGCTCACTAATTTACACCGACCGTTTTAGGAGCCGCAGACATGGGAAAGCATCCGACAAAAACTGTTTAAAAAGTTCATTTACAGACTCACTTTAATCCAAAAAGCCGTGTTAACATGGAGCAAAATGAGTTGAACACGATCGATTTATTGTGCGTGACGTCAAACGATGATCGATGCTCGTTTGCTCGTGATCAATGTGATCATACCCGTTCGACATTTTTTGGTCGTGGATTGGATTCCTAACGCCGGAAAACAATTAAGTAATTGATTTCAAAGATTTTTTTCCATGATTTTAAATACAATTTTCGTGGGTCGTTGAGTGTAGCCGATTTATTTATTGATTTACACGAGTAGATAATTTTGTCCATAATTTACACAGTTTCAGGGCGTTTTCAAAAGGACCAGTTTTTGACTTACCGTTAGCCTTTCTCCAGCCTTTTTGTAACGTATTTGGCTCCAAAGGGCACTTGTGAAATTAGGCCGCGATTGAGGTTTAATTTTTTCATCCCACAAATTGGGTGGAAGGATGATTAATAAATATGAGATAAGGCGGATAAAATATTGTATAAATAAACAAGTATCAAGCTTTTTTAAATAACTGAAATTATCTTTCGTTATTTAATTCAAAACTATTAAATCAAACCAGGGGTCAACAAAAACAAATCAAACATAAGTTTTTTACATTGAGGCTGTTATTCTTGTCTTGTTATTATTATCCATGATATATATTATACATGATAAAAATAAGACTGTCGCCCAGTGACCACGGACCTTTGTAACAAGGTCCGAAACGTCTGGGAGATAGAAAAGGTATGTGCGCGTTTAATACCTATTAATTAGTATATAATTATGCAATGCGAAAGTTTAAAAGTAGTTAGGTCATGCTTATCATAATAATGCATTGTTATCCAATATATAGTACTATACTATATATACATTTCAGTTTAATTATGGTATATAAAGATATACTATTTTTTCTTCTTTTTATATGGTATATCTTTATATATATATAAGTCTTTACTTAGATAAGTCTTTATTTACATATTTTGCAAATTAAATAAAAGATTGTTATAAATGGTGCCTGTCTGTCTGTTATTAACCAATTCTGATTTTCCTATGATAATACTATTTATTTGCTGTTCACAATAAACAAGCTAAGGCGCGAAATTAGTTTATTGTGTAGTAAAACTAGTAAAAAGTCCTTAGATTTAAATCTTTAATTAAAACCTTAATAATTAATCTATCAAAGTCTGCAACAAATATAAACCAACATAAACCAAGTAATATTCACACGTAAATACTTTTCTCTTTATGACAAGTCGTGTGAAGGAATACATTAAGCGAACTGCGCTTCATTAATTAAATGTATTTGGTTATGACTTTAGACTCCTTAGGCTTATTGTAAATTGTGTTTAGTGTGTGATTTTTTCATATATTTCATCTTAGACGTGCGGAATTCTATGTTATATACCGTTACATTGACGTTGAATTTAACCGGCACGCCACTGACGTATATACAAAATGGCGTTGGCCATGGATTTAGTAAATACTTCACGGAGTACCTACTAATTCCATAGCGTAGGTACTTCGCATTTTTATGCGCACTTTAAAGTTAACGTGGAAGTTGCCAGTTCAATCCACCTATATACGCACCACAAAAGTGAAAATTGGACCTCTATTGGAAATCTTCATTTTCTGTCTGTCTGTCAAGAAACATGAACATATTCTCATGAACCCGTCGTGGTTTTAATTGTGTTTTTTAACGTTGAAATAATAAATATCGAAATGTTGTCAAGATATGCTTGCCAATGGTCTAACAAAGTAGGAAAGCGGACCTTGGGCTCCGACGCTCAACGGCTGCAGAAGAGACCGGGAATACGCTCAGATATGTGAGGGTGATAATATGTATTACAACAAAAAAAACCGAAAACAAATTGAATAGACTCGATATAGGCAGCGTTGTCGATAACTCGACCCCGAAACGTACAAGCAAACATTATTTTCGCCACGTTGGTATTCACGTGGGATGCCATGTCATTGATCACGCCACCTTGGATTCTGCACGTCTACATGATAAATCAACTAAATTCGGCTAGATATTGCTTCATTACTTTTCACAAATAAACAATACGCAATTGTTTACGAAATTAAAAAGACGAGTTAATCAGATTTATCTTTTCAAATAGCGAAACGACCCATCTTCGCACGATCTAATAGGCTGTTTTGTGTGTATATACCTTTGTTAATTAATTATCTAAATAACAATGGAAACTGCATTAAAATCCATTGCGTGGTATAAAACATGTCAGTTTGGAAGCAGACAGACGCGCGGACAACTTACTTTTAAACTCGTGTAGTAATTCGATATTTCGGTCAAAATTTAACTTGACGTTTATCATACGTTGGACATTTACGTTCTTACTAGCTTTTGTCTGCGGCTTCGCTTGCGTTAATTTTCCGCGAAAAAAGGTATGTATGTGTGTAGGTTCTCCATGCTTCAAACTACATGTATGCAAAATTTCAGGAAGATTGGTTGAGTATATAGAGCGTAAAGAGGTAACAAACAAATGCCTATGCAACACAGATTTGGAATTAGGATGCGCTTTGGAGTAATACTGTTCAATTTTGGATTAATATAATGACCAGCCCTGAAGTACTTCGAAATAAAAAACAACGAACAACAAAAACTCTTTGGCGCAAGAATCGAGATCTTTACGATCGTTAAACGGCCGAAACCGAATGCTGAACACAAAAACCGGAACAACGTGCCGACTACCGAATTCAGCTAATTTCAATGGCGACCCACATCACAAACGAGGCGTCGACATAAAGAAAACTTATATTCAATATGTACCGTCAACAAAAGCGGCGCCGCGGATAAGGGGCGAGGTGAATTTTTGTGCTAACGTTATCTCTTCCTCGGGTTTTGAAAAGGTTGCTATCAGCGATCTGGGAGAAGCTGTGATAGACTGGCGAACATTAATGTGTTTTTGTCAATGTATCGCTTTATCAATATCGTTTTCGTCTTCGGGTTCTTTTGTGTGCTAACTCTATGGGTTTTACTAGCGTTTTATATGTTTTTAAGAATTATCGGCCGGTTTTGTTGTTGCTATAAATTTATGCCGTCAAATATTTTGCTTTATCCTTTTAGTTGTATATTAGCAAGTTCTAAATTTTAGTCATCTTTTTTCACATCATTATTTACAAGTACTTTATTTCCATCCAATTTATTCGGTCACTTTATGTTTGGATGGATCATTCACTATTTCAAGTAGACATAAAACAAAGCTGCACTCCCAAAACCAGACATAAATTAACTTAACATCATTAAAAGCGACTATTGAACAGTCGATGGTCAGAAACAAAATTATAGTTTAAATCTCATTGTAGTGCGGCCTGCGGTCTATGAACTATTCCAAATGCTTAAACGTAGCAAGTACTCAGTTGTTTTGCCAAAGCTGGATCGTTTTATTAAAAGTTGGTTGACCACTCAAGCTTTATCTGTTTTAGGAATTGGAAGATAAATACTGATACAATGTAGCTATCCCTTACTAGAATTTTATGAATATAAACTTGAAAGTCGTAAAAAGCTACGTTATTGTCATCTATTGGGTAATTAATAAAAAAGTAATTAAATTTGTTAACTGAATTTAAAACACAAGTCGTATTACCATTACCTGCGATATATGTTCAGTATTCCACATCTCATTTCTATCATGTCATGCTGTTCTTTCATCTCATTGTTGGTGAGTCTCTCTTTATTTGCATAAATGTTAATCAAGAACGTTATATACCCTAATGATATTCCTAAGAATTTACAATTTAGATGATGTAAATTCGATTTGTCTCTCTATTCTCATAAAATGTTGGTGTTACTCGATTCATACAAAAATTCTGTTGCCATTTATATTTCATATTATGGCAAACATTGAAATATTTCATTATTTTCTAAGAAACATACACAACCTTTCAATACAACTTCAAGAGTTATTTATCGCCAACATAAGTAAACGTCGTTTCAGAGCTGCTAACCACATTTTGCACTTACTGACTGAGAAAAATCGGTAGACGGTTGTCGACCCATTTCTCGTGAAAGACAACAAGAAAGTATAAATCTCAAACGGTTTCGCGGCAACAGCGGCCATTTTGTTTATAGTTATGGATCATAAAATGGCGGAACCTGCCAGGTTAGACACACAAGTTGCATTGGTGACGTGAATCGATTGTATAACTTTTACGACTTTCACGGTATTAAAGTTAGGTATCGATATTAAGATATTTTATAGTTTTGATATTGTGCGATTCGCATGAAATATTTTAGTGGAATGGTGATTTATTTATAGAATCATGCGTCACTATTAGGTAACTATTGTTTTGCGGATGTTGGGAATGTATTTTGAAGCAAGCTTTTTAGCGGATCTTTGGCTACGACGCTCACGCAAGCGTGAGCAGTATCAAGATACGGCTGACAAAATATTCTCATGAGAAGATCTAAATTAACCCATATCAAAATTGAATTCATTAATCAGCCCTATAGATTTAATATCAAATCTAGATAATCGGTGCATTAACGCGAGTACATCACAACATTAAAAGGCCATTGTGTAAATCGAGTAATCCGTTTAATCGTCTGTTCTGTACGGTTGGTAGTACGTACGACACTGGCTGTTTAATCGCCTGTTCGGTTGGTAATACGTGTGGCACTGGCTGAATTCCAATTCGGAGAGAATTTCGTCACATTTAAATTCGATATTTAAAATTTTACAGAGGTATGAACTTATGTTTGCAAGAAATATAATATTCCTTTTACGAAAAAATCTGTATCTCACTGAAAAAGTTTCCCTAAAGAACATAAAGAATAATAGAAAAAATCTTTCCCCATACAAAAGAGCAATCAGTTGATCGGATTTATTATGGAAAGTATTTTTGTCGTATAAAACATATTCAACTTCCATACTTACTAATATTATGATTATGAAAGTGTGTTTGTTTGTTCTTGTTTCACGTCAAAACAGGGCAATGGATTGTCTTGATAGGCTGGAGGGGGACACAAGGTAAACTTAGTTTTTTCTTCAGTATTATTATGTAAACAACCACGTCTTTTTTATGATTTTAAAGCAATAATTTTTAATATACTTTTTAGGAAATTATAGTAGTTAATAAGTGATTTACATTTGAATGTATACTAGTACAAATGTTCGAGGTATATTTAATAATATTCAACAAAAAGTACTGTGAAGATTAATTACATATTAAGATTCGTAATGAAAATCGGAATGTAGTTTGTTCAACAAGTTGAAGTTTGTTGTTGTTGGTGACAAACAACTAAGAAGTTTACAACTTTCTTAAACAAACATGCTCTCAAATATTGATTATTGATTTACAAATAAATGTGTAAAATGTTCAGTGTTTTCAAAAAATCATTTTTCTGTTATGTATATAGAGGTATTGTAAAATAATTTATTATCGCTAAACAAAATTTTATTTCTTTCTGTCAATGTCATCAAATATTATAAAATGAGAAAGTTTTTTTTTTTTTTTCTTTTCTTCTTTGTGGCAATCAAATGCGAAAGTTACAAAACATATTTTAGCTCGATACATGCTTTAACTTTTTATGAACAACGGGGCTAGATTTTAAAACAAAAACTCTCATTTAAATAGCTGGCTGGCTTATCCAGGTGTTGTTACCATATTAATAAATCATGTACATTTTACATGTCAGCTTTCCGGTGTTTCCACATGATGACGTAACATTCTTGGAATGTTACCAGTGCAAAATATCTCCGCTTTAACTTGTTTCTGTAATGAGTTTCAAAATATAGCTCTTCTTGTTTCGCGCTCGTGATGGGACGCCATTGTTACGTTATTGAGAATAATTTATGTGTGTGTTTTAATTATTTTCTGAAGAGTCATTCTTGATACAGCAGTTGTCAATTTAGATATGAGTAATGGGAATATGAGCTATTCCAGAAATTATTGTACTTGTGTAACTCACTGCCACATACGTCTAAAATAGATGAATTATAAACGATTGAAAAATAAAATCATAACAAATTTGAAAGATTTTTGTAGTTAAAAGAATATGGCGTGTACCCATATTTCTCTTTAATGTATCCTGCCATGTTTATATCATAGATATATTATTATAGTTCTTTAATAATATCTATAGTTTGTACCAGCAGGCCTACCATCAACTTTTACAGAACGATTCCAATGCAACTCAGTTCAATTTAGGAACCTAAAATGAATCGCATTCATACAAAAAATTAAGTTGATGGTACGAATTTAGGTCGTAAAGTGGATCGCGTTATGAGATGATAGTAAGCCCCCAGGAATGGTAGGTTAGAAGTGAGACGCAATCTTTCGCTTTTATATTTTTAAAGTTTTCAAGGATATCACAGGTAAATACTCGCAAAATTGTCACTATCAGTGCCGGATGAATTCGTATTTTGGGGGGCATAAACCGCCTTTGTTTAGTGCACCTTCCTCATCCATTAATGTCTGCTTCACTAGTGTCTGCTCCTGAGAACAGAGATTTAAATATGCTGAATTCCACATATCAGAAACCAGATGTGGTCATGTTCAATTGTACCTTGGGGAAGTTCACGGCGAGCCAATCCTACACACCTTTCTTTACATGGATGACGTCGTAATTAAAGGTAACCCATTTTTTTCAGAAAAAATCATCTCGACAAATTTCATTTTGATTAATACTACAGCGGTATGTCTTTTAAGTGAAGTGCGTGTAACTCGCCCGCATCAAATTTGCTAACAGCGGATTTGCTTACAAAACAAACATTTTAGGGCCAATTACATGTCTTCAATAATAACAGCCAATATATTTTGAACGTACGGGAACGTCAATAATAAACGTTGACTAGATTTAAGTACCATTAAAAATGATTTACATAATCGCTTAAACTGAAAGTTAATTCTAAAACTCACCAAATGAAAACGCTCAAAAGTTACTTACACTAGAATTAAATTATAAAATCACACTCCATTCCGTTAAATACAGTGGCAAGTACCTCTGGATTCAGCACCATTTGCATCTAAAAACGTTCTCCCTTACCTCAACTTTGCATACGTCGTGCAATTTCAAAACTAGTGTGCTCAGATCGTAGATATTGGGAGATGTGTCAACGGTCAAAAGATAAACAACTTCGTTGGTTGCTTGTTTATATTTTAAATTCCACTTAAAATTTATTTTGACTTGGAATTATTTTTCCTTACACATACAAAACTGCCCATGGACACCAGCAATCCAATACGGGTCACCGATGCCTTGCCGAGAAAGGAAAGATTTAAAGCATTTGTACTGATTTATTTCAAAATTATTGAAATCGATCTTCAAGTGTATGTACTTGATTTTGACGTTACACATAAACAATATTTTATTAGAATTTACGAAATAAACCGCAAAATTAAAAAGCACGACTTTCGCGTACTTGAACCCATAAGTAAGAGGTACAAAGCCTAGTACGGCTATTATGAAAGAGAGTACTTTAATGTGAAACGTGAAAAGCCCTTATAAAATATTAATCTTTCGCCTTGCTACGTTACGCTGTAATTTTTGGCTCACTTTTTGTGTTAGTTGCTAACTTTCAGACTTATCAAGTAATTTATTGTTCGAATACAAGATGTGACTGCCTGTGTGAATTCCGCACGGGAATAGTTCTTTTTCTGGAATGAAACATATATGCAAAATTTCAGGAAGATTGCTCTGATTGGAGTAGATAAAATGTGAAGAGACAACAAATAAATTTACTTTCGCATTCATAATATTAGTAATTTACGTAGCCCACATCAAGTAATGAATGAATCTATTTTTTATTTTTCCTGACACATTTGCGTGTTTCTATGATCTACGGCGTTGCTATTTGCAAAAACGTGTAGCTCCACATTACCATACAGCCAAGTTATCAATGCACATAGCTTCGAGCTGGGATTAATCTGATGCGTAATTGATAGGGGGTGAGAGAGGTGCAGGAAGGGGGATGCTATTACTAGTCTGATGGCGCTTGCAATCACAGTGACCTGTGTTAACTTTTATATGAAATGCAAGCTGTTGCAAGCTTTTTGATGTAGCATATCTAATCAAATATTTATTTAACTAATCAAATAGCTAGTTTATTATTTGTGTTTATATTGTGTACTGTAAATATACGAATCAAATTGCAGAATTATATAATATATGTATTATTTGTTTATGCACTTTGCAAGTATTTCACGCGGTTTCCGCCAGCCTAACACTCTCCAGGACTCCAACTATTCCATACCAAAAAAACACCAATGCAGTTTTGGAGTGAAAGAATGACATACACACTTTCACATTTAGAAGTGTAGATACTATGGAAGTATGGATATCCGTCGATATTAATATTATAAATACGAAAGAATATCTGTGTCTTGTTGGCTTTCAACAGATAAACCGATTGTGTAACAGATTTTGATAAAATTTGGTATGCACGCACACATTTAAAGTTCCATCCAAACAGAGACCAATAAATGGGATGAAAGTTTTATTCACACATATTCCGGAAAGGTCAATCCAAATCTATAAAAAAAACTCGAGTGTCCTGCCCGTCCCTTATGAATAGATTTTGGTACACGTCAATCGATACTATTAAAAAAAAAAACTGTAGCTATCCAGGGCCATTCTGTGCCAAAAAGGGAATGCGGGCGTTCCTTTCCGTCTCGTCGCCGTCAATGCGTTTAATATCGCCCCACTTTTGTAGACGATCGAGCGCTTTTACTTTTTGTTTATTCGATTTAAAAAAACTCTATCAGAGGCCCCGATAGAATATGCATGAAACACTATAAAAGAAAGCTCTTCGAACGAGTTTAAAATAGCTACGGTGTTACTGTGTACTTTAAAAAGTAATATTTTACGATAACGGAAATGTGTTCTCTCAACTTGTCGCCGATGATATTTGCATGGAATAAATCCTCCGTCAAAGTTAAAAATCGTAATTAAATCATTTATTCAGATATTAAGCCTTCACAGGCACTCACGTGATGTTTTCGTGCTAAATTAATTAAACCAAAACTACAAACTACTAGCATTTCGGAATGATTGCTGAGAAGAAATGCCTAAAAAATTACTGAGTTTCTTTCGGCATTTATTATTGGTATCATGCCAGAGAGGCTTACCATTTTCAAATATAAATTTATATCGTCAATCGACAATTTAAACATCAAATTAAATTGAAGTATTGTGTGAGCACACAGATATACAAGAGCATTACATTGTAATGTTCTTATACGTGTATCTGTGTGTCAGCGTGACCTGAAAGTTTCGACTCTACTTAAGTATTTGGTCGCAAAGAAAACAGTCTCGGAACCACAGATTTATATTTTGCTAGATAACACATCTTCATGAACATTCACCACTTTAAATTTGTTCAAAAAGTATGTTTGTAACACTTTCTTCTTTACTCCAGAACTTAAAATATAAATAATATAAAAGAGTTTACAGTCTTTTCTCTAGATTGTAAGAGTCAATCAAGGGAACGGGCTATAAAATGGAAGTTCTCATAGACGATGGGCTTCAATCAAATATCAATTAATCGTTTCGCAAACCTTGGCTCTATCTATCCCGTAAAGGAAGAAGACGTATTAAAATATCCTCTGTGTAAACAATATCCTCTGTGACGACTGCCGACAAACTGTTTTGCAGTTTGGCAGATTATTGAAATCTTTAATGTGCTGTTTTGTTGAATAAAAAGACACCATCTGGCGTGCGGTATCTAGTCTGCATTAAATCTATGGTCTCGACGTCCGCCATTTTAAATTTCACGTCAAGGCTCCATGGCTGGCCCGGTGTTTGAGGAACTCACATTATTAATCTTGGAAGTTGTCCTTGCTGCTTGTTATTTTAGGACATCAATTTTCGCAAACTTTATATCTCTTAAAGTTTCCTAAGGTACAAGATATTGCGAGACTTAATATCGTACGTATGTTATTTGGTTTTTTACCGTTTTAATATGTGTACTAGGGACTTTATGGCAAGATTGCAACATGCTCTGACTATGGATGAAGATCGTGCGAAGTGGAGAAGGAAAAGTAGGAAAGCGGACCCTGGGCTCCGACGCTCAACCGTTGAGAAGATACAATGTATGCAAAATTTCAAGAAGATTGGTTGATTAGATTTAACCAATCTTCTTGAAATTTTGCATACATGTAGTTTGAAGTATGGAGAAGGACATAGAGTACCTGTCATCATCTCGGAAAATAAACGCGGGTGAAATCGCGGACATCAGCTAGATTACTATTAAAATGTAAAAAGCCTAACGAAAATGGTTTTAAGTTTTCATTTTATTTTAACCAATAAAAGTAATTATATTTGGTCGGACATCTCTCGCCAAAAGCGAAATTATTATCTGGACACGTGTTCAGAAAAATAACAATATAAAATACGGTTGGTACATGATCATACATTGCCTTTTTTCGTCTTGTGTCAATGCATGACGCACATTTAAAGTAAGCAGTGTACATTGATTGATCGCACTGTTAGACCAACGTGAATAAATGGCTATTAAGTATCACGATGTCTTCTCGTTTCACTCTGTGATATCTCCATCTCGTTTTAACACGGGCTACGACTGCGACGAAACTGTTGTTGGTAGCTCTCGATTTTTACCGCTACGGCGTAGCATTTGGCTACGAACGTCTACGAGCGATAGTTAACTTTTGTAACAGTGAGCTGGATTAAACTAGAATTTTTCATTTTACGCGGCGCCCTAACTAAGCGTCAGAAAACTGTACAACGCTATGCATCTGCGTCGCAAACTTTCGATATATCGGAGATGGACGACAATTCTCACAGTCGAAATTTTCGAGAGTACATTACATCAATAAAAGATTCATCAGATTTGCCATCGACGCGCTAAAAAGAAATACTTTTTCTTTTTTGCGCGTCGATGCATGTCGATGATCGCTGCAACACTCTGTTGGGAAACTAAATATATTTTTGCAAGAACCGAGCTTCGATGGCTAAAATACTGTTAAAAACTGTTTAATAGGAAGCATACTGTCAAGTTTGCAAGAAATCGAAATTTGATAGCGGTACATCCAGAGATGACTGCAACAATACAAGCCACACGTAAATGTGTTTGATATTATCGCATCGCGCCGCGTCGCGCTGCCCTATCGCATTTATAGCCGCCGGGTGACAGAGTTATACAAAATTTCTCGCATCTTTCGCTTTAGTGTGCTTTTCTTTGAGTTCCAAGAGATTTAATGGCGGCCGCCGGACGCTGCTGCACTTGGCACCCCGTGAACGACATGAAATCGTCGTTCAAAAGCCAGGCGGGTTTCTTTGACCGCAAAGTTTCTTTCGTGCTTTCTTTTTATAGTTTTTTAAAAATTTATTTTGACAATGACATTTCATTTGTCATATAATCTATTTATCCTCTGTATTTCTAGCACACCCCACTCCTGGTTTCTTCCTGGCAGGTCATTTGGGCCCATAATCCATTGTTTTGTCTTAAATCATAAAAATTGGTCCTTGTTCAGGTGAGAGTTTTATGATTAAACTTGATTTCTTCATGTAGGGTGTAAATCTAAGGTTACTCATATAGCATACTAAAAAGGAAACTCTGGTAGACTCTATATAAAGAAAACTAATCAACACTAAAATCAACAGTTATGTATAATGTCATGATTTGCTGAACTGAGGTAGTCTTATCTCTTCTGGTTTTATCTTTTGGTAACGTAATTAGGGTTAACTCACCCTTGATCCGTTGCATTCTTTAAATAAATCCAAATTACATACAAGATTATTTTTTGACACAGAACACGACGAAACAATAAATTTTTTATTTTTTGTCAAAAGTAAATAGGTTTTCAAAGACATCGATGTAAAAAAAACTCATATAAATTTGATTCAATTTGAATCAAACTTAGCTGATCGAACTTAACTTTATAAAATCGAAATTTTACGTTCTTACACTGTTAATTTATTTCAAAGTTAAGTTTAAGTTGTTATATATCGTGTAATGTATATTTTGGGAAAGTTTCTGCAATGAACAAAAATTACCCTGTAGGTATACAGGACAAAGGCCAGTTAGAATGTTATTATTTATATTCATATAGACTGGAAATAGGATAGCATATAAAAGCACATATTTTGTTTCGGTAACCGCGAATATAATATCCTGAATTTTCTCTTTCTTTCTTCCATCGAAACCGAAGTTTTAAAGATTTGTCAGTGAACCCAAAGATCATTAATAAAGTCGCCCCGATACCAGGCATCGCTCCGTCAATCTGGAGACTAGATTATTCCAGAATCTTCCGGACTTTTGTCGAGTAAAATCGCTAAATCATTTGACGACCGGATTTTCGTCGATAAAGAAAATAATGGGTGAATTTTTCGCATTTTCGATAAATCTTAGTTAAATATTGTGATAAAAAATTGGTAGCACACAGAAATGTTAGATGACATGTAACTTTTCTAAAAACTGTCCCTTAATAGTGTGACAAAGACAACAAGTGTTGTCTAATGTTTTGTAACATGGCGTGACACTGACAGACAGACAGTGATGTAATATAAATTAGTCGGTGCATGGATTTAGTAAGTACGGAGTACTTACTAATTACAATTTTAAAAGTATATATTGTAAAGACGTTATTTGTATACATGGAAACGCTAAGTATTTATGAAGTCAAAATTTTATAAAAATGTTTAATAAAAGTTTCATACGAACAAAATTTGGCTAAATCTGGTGTTAGGGTATTTTCACAGCGATGAAGGCCGGTACAAACCGACAGCAGTGTTCCGACTCCAGTGTTTCCTAAATAAATTATGCCATATCAAAATTCAAATATACAACAAACCTCTGAAGAATACTGATTCAATGAGTTGAACGTTTCCGTCAATAATTCTTGCAAGAACCTTTTGGGACTTCTCAAGTTCCAGTGGGGGGTTTGAAGGGTAAGGTTAAGGTTGAAGGTTACGCGCATGTATTTACGTGCACGTAACGCTGTCGCGTTTTTTATTTAGAATTGTGGGAGTTTAGTTCGCTTCATTGACGCGTAATCTATGCTTATATTATAAATGCGACAGTCTGTCTCCTGTTCCACTTTCACGTCACCGCTTGACCCATGTCGATGAAATATGCTATGTATGTAGTTAAAGAATTAGTTCAATTACTTTATCTTGTTTTTATTTAATTAGCGACCCGTCCCGGCTCGCTCGGGTAAAACAGTAATAAATTATACAAATCCCAGCAATCGGACTATCTATTAAAAATACAGGCATAAAAATCTGTTGCGTTGTTTTGAAAAATTTAAGCATACCTGTGTACGGACAGATAGACAGTGATTTTGTTTCATACTATGTAGTAATAAAACTATGATCTAGAATGCTAGCCACTTTATTACTGCTAATAATGATCTTGTTACGAATGGCCCACAGTCCTCGAATGTCGGTAGCTCTATCGGGAATATAGAGCGCGCGAAAATCTACCGGGCAATGTAGAGACTTACCCCTATGTCTGACGGAAGAACATTTTATACATTTAACATATAGTTGAACATATGTATGACGGAAGAACATATTATAAAATGTATAGATTACAATCTATACATTTGATAATATGTCTTTCTTATACAAATCAATCGCAAATATATATATATATATATATATATATATATATATATATATATATATATTTGCGATTGATTTGTACTTAATGGTGAGTACTAAATATTAGCCACAATTTTGTTTTCAAATTTTTGCTGTTTTTGCATTCAGAGTTTTGATGCGGTTTCACAGTTGCATTGCAAAAGATATTTAAAATCTGGCACTATCTATTTAAAATCTTTTTCATCTGCTTAAAATCTATGGTATTAAGGGTCACTTTCACAATTTCTTTATAAATATATTGCCAGATAAATTATTTGCTAAATTGCTAAATATTAATACTATTTCTACATGTGCCATAGGTATAAGCTTACACTTTGTCATCAAGCGGTGGAAGCTCTAACAAAAGTAAATTAGAACGAAGTTGCGGGCAAAAGCTAGTGAGAAATATATTTAGTAGATCGTTCGAAGACTCGGCTGAGAATCCAATCCAATGAGAAATATATCTCGACGGGACCCAGACGCGGGCGCAATTTAAGTTAGATTGCATTGTCTTGGTCGAGATCGAAATTCTACTAATCTTTGGTGGAATAGTTCCGTTTGAAGAAGCTGGTTTTTACTTATTATATTCTTTATTGACGATAATTAAATAAATATATTTGTGTGTAATAAATAATAAATATATTATTTATTAATAAATATTAAATTAATTAATAAATAATATATTTATTATTTATTACACACAAATTGAGCTAGCTACAAAGTAAGTTCGGGACTTGTGTTATGGGATACTAACTCAACGATACTATATTTTTTATCATAACATATACTTATATAGATAAACATCCAAGACAGAGGTTAATCTGAAAATATCATTTTCCATCAAGACCTGACCGAGGACCGAACACAGCACCTCCAGTGTACATATAATAATGTTATTAGTAAAAAATTTTGGCGGGAACATATTATTTTAAACAAATTATGTAAATCGTGTTATTATTATTACCTTTTGCAGCATATAGTAGTCTTATGTTCTTATACACACACACACACACACATTATAATATTAGTATATATGGATTCATATGTTAAAAAACCATTTCATGTATAGATAACATTATTCCGAAGAAGTTTAGATATTAATTTTTGGCATTAAATGTTCATTTATTCACCATTCATTCATTCATTCCAATCATTTCCACTTTGTAAAAGTGGAATTATTTTTATGCTATAAAAATAATGACGACTTCAAGATTTTTTTGAGAATATTTTGTAATTTAACTTTGATGTAAACCTAATAACTTCAAATTTAACGCCAACCTTTTATATCCTGTACAAATCTGATACAATAACGACCTGCGACTTTGCTTCAAATGACCCGTAAATGTTCAAAGGAAACAAAAGAATATTTTTGGCATTCATGTCTCGACATCCGATAGCCGGCTCAGCAAGTTGCGACTCAGTACTCGCAACAGGTGCGATCGTTTAGACTTAGCTGCTCCGGTGTGTGGCCGGGAATTCTAAATTAACTGCTTTACACGGGATTCCTAATTTATTTTTCTTGTGTCGCTACTCCCTCAATAATTGTGCAGTCTTCTTTTATGTCTATGAAGAAATGTCAAAATAATTCGGAACTTACACCCAAAGGCACGTTAAATCATTTTAGAATATTTATTTTTAGGATTAATAAGTCTGTCCTTGCTGTGTGTTCGGTGTGCGACTTGGTTGACTCAGCGGCTTCGTGAATTATTCAAATTTTAAATTGAATTGTTTATTTTTCAATACATTTATTAATGACTTGAAAAACTTACTTATATATTCGTTTACTGCCGACTTCTACAGTGCAGGTGAAGAAGAGTGGATACAACAAAGCAGCCTTTTCTTATGGATACAAATGGTTATATCCATAAGAAAAGGAGGCTGCTTTGTTAAAAGGATGGTGACTATGGAGTCACCATCGTTAATTGACTGATGAAGGTATTCGTGTAGTATTCGTTATTTATAAAAAAGTTAAGCTAAAATATATTTTGTCATTATCGCACTATAAAATATTCCCCGCTGACGAAAAGAGACAAAACATACTCAAGCTTAAAATGTTTTAACTTTTTTAATGCATTCATTCGGGTAAGTATTTTAAAAGCAGTAATAATATTACCATAAATAAAAATAAGTTAAATATATAGAAAAATAGAATCGCGCTTTCGCAACAAATTGTTATCTGTATAATAAAATAGAAGTCTAGAAGACAGCTTTTAATGCAAACAGTTTTAATTGTCTCTTAAGGGGTAGATTGCTCAGGATAATTGAGCTGCTTCTTCCGTGATTTGTAGCTTAAGGGAGCAAACGCGTCGAGTTTATAGTTTGTGATAAAATTCCAAGCTGTGATAAAATTGCAAGCGGCTTTAGATAAACTTTATGTAACTAATTTATTTTTTTTATCATAAAATTGTTTTAAGTTTAGTCGCAATTAGTTAGATAATATTTCCGATGGGAACCATAATTATTACGTCTTCTCTTAATGATTGTGTCTCTAAATGGAAAGGTTTGAATGTATGCGAGAGTGAGAGTGTTTCTTACTAAAAACATATTTATATTAAGTATTTATTTGCCAACCAAGTGTTATAAAGATCTTAAAAAAAATAAAATAGTGCTTATAATTTAGTCACCTTTTACAGTTGTCTAATTCGCAGCGCCTACTATTTGTATTGATTTGAATATCTAAATTCTCACAGAAGTGAAAGCCTTGGGGCACAGCTAGCATGTAACACTCCAAACATAACAAATAGCCAACAGCAAACACCCAGTATTGTGTTGCTTTATAAACTACAATTGCCGTCCAGTGACTGGTCGTTCCGATTTCAAATAAATCGTTTTTATTGGTTGTCGCAGTCGTAGGAGAGACGGAATGAGTAGGACAAAATCTTATATCAAAAGTTTAATTCTATTCTAAGAAGTATTTAGGCATGTTCGAGGCATAGTTAGTTCACTTTTTATATAAAAATAGATTTAACATTTCTTTTTTATAATACATCTTATCTGAGTACAGACAGACAAACGTCATGAAAGATGAAATTTAGCAATGCTAGCGTATGATCTACTGAATATTATTTTTATTCATAAAGGAAATTTTTTAATAAAACTACGTTTAAAATGTCATACTTTGCAGTTACCAAGTAGTATATTTATTTTGAATAGAACTAAAGATAATAACGATTGAATAGAACTAAATATAAAATATCTTTCATCATTACATCAATAATTCAGCACTATTATTTTAATGTATTAAATGTTGTTTAATATTTTTTTGATTACCCTTCGATCCTGGAGATAATAAAAACAATTGAACAACAACAGAATCGCAATTCGATTGGATCGCGGTAACCGAACGGCAACAAACATAAAATTTTCTAGACATTTTTGATGTATTTGAAGACTGAGTCTAAGCTCCTGACTTGAAACTAGTGCATTTAACATCAGAATTTTACATGCTGAATCTGAAATAGTTTTAGTGATCCGAAGTTGCGGCTTCTTAACGATAGTCGACTAATTTCAGGGGATAACTAAGTGCCACTCAGAGGTACAGTCACGTTCAAAGTAAAAGTTTGCGATTCGACACGCTGGCGAGACCACTGTGAAGTTGGCAAAATTAATGCTAATTACATACATGAAGGAATAAAACTGAATGACTCAATAAAAGAAGGTTATTTTTCCTTCACTTTTGTAAAAACGTATTTATTAATTTAGTCTATTCTTGTTTTCTCGTATTCTTTGTCTCCAATTTCAATCGAAGTATTGTTTTTTATTTTTTTACTCAACATAATTGTATATTATACATAATTATTTTCAATTTATAGATTTGTCCCTCGCCTATAGTAAAACAAATTACTAGTTACCGAGACTTGATCGACTTGTACAAATTTTCCATGGCTTAATGAAATAATAAGATACAAATTATGTTGAGTAAACAGATAAAAACAATACTTCAACTGAAATTGGAGATAGAAAATAGAGAGAGACAATTCATATCAATAATTTTCAGTTTATAGATTTGAATTCCCTGTCTCTTATCACAAATTGGAAGACTAGCTTGACATGTACGCATTTTCCTTGCCTTCAAACGAAGCTAAATCGACTATTCGCTCGTTGTAATCAAAAACACAAATATTGTTAGATTAATATTATTAAGTATACGAAATAATACTAAAATTTGTTTAGCAAACATTGACAAAATACTCGATTTCAGCGCCTTATTAACAAAAACAAACGGCCAGGAACAGGGCAAGTAAATAGATATGGATCAGCAAATCAAATAACTTGATTCAAATGTTTCGGTCAACATTGACGGACGCCATTCGGGCCCTTCACGATACAAAGCCGAATCTCCGTATCGCAGTAACTAGGGCAAAAATTGAGGTGGCCGGTTGCCATGGCGACGCACCCCCTCTCACAACCCCCTGCCCACCCCCTCGGAGGCTGTTGCTTCGCCTGACAGATTTTACTCTCAAATAGGTACTGTACGCGATGATAATTGAATGGTTGGTTTGTTCTGTAGTATTGTCGGCTGAAGATACGATGATGACTATTATTGTACATTATATTATGTAGGTACATTGTTTGATCTTAACAGATTGTTATGCGATAGGTGTTGTATAATAGTGGAATTGGTATCCACGTGTTTGATTTATATTTTCGGCGTAAACTGGAGAACAAAATAATGTCAAAGTCATGCTTTAAATCGGATCGAATTACGTTAATTAAAACTATACCTGAAGATCGTCCAAAATGGGTCAAGAGTTGATTTTCAAATTGCTAAATATTAATTAAATCTCATTGAGATTACTAGTAAGTAACTTGTTACGCACTTGACAGTGCGTGACGCACAGGAAATCACACATGATTTTTCGGTTTCGGTCCTATCAGGGGGGTGTCTACAGTTCACAGAAATACTCTTCACCGAAAACACGTTTCGTCGAAAAAAAAATTGCTCAAAATATAGTTATAAGTTTAAATTAAAATAATCGGTAAATTCAATTCTTCTTGACAAAATTAGATTACATTAGGTAAGAATATGTTTATGATTATGTATATGATATTAACGATCTTGAAATATAAAAAAATAATAGGCGAAACGTGCTTTCGGTGAACAGTATTTCTGTCTGAGGTTCTACACGTCAGGAAACCGTCTTCAAGTCGGATGTGGTATCGACATAAAGGGACAGACCCTCCAACGTCGTCAGAAGAAAATATGTTCCTCTTCTTAGCGAGTCGGCCTTTGGGGTTGAATCTCACGCAATCGAAGCGCACTTCTTCAATTTTAATTATTTATCTTAGAAATACATTAAATTCAATTCAATTTATTTATTCAATAATAATTTTACAATTGTGTCTGAAATTCGGATAAATAATAATACAATAATAATTAAATTAACAAGAAAGATGTCAATATACAATACAAGACATAACATAGCATGCTCACTGGGTGAACTTGTCAAAGAAAGAAAAACTTGTTTTAAATCTTGTCACTTAAAGAAATCCTCTATCTCATATTAATTTCGTTCCAATAGTAATTTTGTAAACACCCCTATAACTTATAACTTATAACTTTAGGTTTTGCCTGAGGTCCACTGATAAACACTGATCAGTTGAATTTAGCAACATTTAACAATTCTTAATTCAGTGACAAAAATGTCCACTGCCAAACATTGTCTGTGACAAAAAAGTTTTACAACTTTTTTAAAATAAATGTTTACAATGAACAATGTGATTTCGTGTGTGTGTTTTTTCATGATTATTTTTGGCATATGTAAGTCATATTTAGTAAATATATTTGTGAAAGTTCCAGTTCTATTAACGATTTGGTTAGTTTAAATAAATTCTGATTAATCGGGTGTATTGTCTTATTGGTCGATAAGGTGGACTAATCATTATTACGTGATTTGAATAACGATCGATAGATGGCGCTGTAATATTTCTACAAACTTGAATATCCTAAACAACAAATTAGTAATAACTTCACAAAGTAATACTGAAAAGACTTTGCAGGATACCGTAGACCTTCGGGTGTTACGCCATGTATATTTTAATGAAAAATAATCTTTATTGCGTTAAAAAAAATCCCATTTTGAATACCATTGCATTAGCCTTTATAACTTTGGAAAAAGGTTTCTTTTAGAAAATCATTTTCTCACATATGTCTTTAAATATGTGAGAAAATGATTTTCTAAAATCTTATCTTATCACCCTGAGTTTTATTTGTTCAAAATTTCTCTTTTACATTTCGATTTGACATTGGAAAGTCTGCCACCAGCGTCTTTCGTTTGACATTGGATTTAATAACCAAGCTCCTCGTCTAGACATCTATATAGTAATAGCTTGATATCAAATCAAAACTATGTACGTATTATAATTTAGAAAACAATTTTGCAGCAATAAATTGTTTGACGAGCGCTTGACCAATTGCATTATACATAAGCGATGTAATTTTTTACTGAAATAAAATATATTTTTCTTTTTCTTTAACTCATTGTCAATGCTCAATGTATGCCTTTAGCAATACACTCACGCGCGGTTACAGAAAAAATTAGAAATTTCACAGTAAGAATGTTGGTGATGAGACAGGACAGACAGGACTTGCGTTATCTCACTGTACAGTACATATATTAGAAATTACAACTGACAAAGAAAGTCAAATCTGATTCACAATATTTGTTCTGTGACAGTTTAACACTAGCACATTACGTACGCTCAATTAATTTTAAATACTCCAATGAGTAATTATGAAGCTGTTCATTAAAATGCGGTCATTAAAAATAAGCGTCTAATAGCGACCACCGGTGCGTCCAGACATGAAAACCAGAGCACGTGGCCGGCGATAGCTAGTCACAAAATAGTGCTGGCATAGATAGATAGATAGATAAAGAGATCGACTGGAGGAACTCGCACATTCGCGGTATACTTCATGTCTGTGACATAGCAGACAAAATCCAGGCGTGTCGCTAGCGCTGGTATCGTGAAATCACATAGACAATAAATGTCTGGCCCTATGCAACTCCTGCCTGGCACTGCCAGAAGGGGCAAACCCAAGAAATGCTTGCTTGATGTCGTCAAGGATGATATGCGTGCCATTTTTGCCATTTATTCACCACAGGATTCGAAGCCAAAGGTAAACAAAGGTGCCAGGAAGGCATCAAAGAGTAGATTAAAATTCCGGTATCAAACTCATAATTGAGGTTAAAATTCATGTCTGAAACGGAAATTGCAAATAGCGTCACATCTACAATTTGTTCTTTGCACAGCACCCATTCATGTTCGCAGCTCACCCCCTCCCCACCCCCAAACTTCACCCCCCGCCCCTCACCCACTTATTTCGGCCCGAATTCACGTGAACTAGAGAAATGTACAAGTTCTGACTTGTTCGCTTGATTTTCCGATTGGATTTTAGCAATGATGTGGGATCAATTGTGACTGTTTAATTTGACATACTCAACACGTTTGATGCCAAAATGTTGAATAGTGACTATAGTAGGTAGATATAATTCAAAATTGAATTTGAATTGAACTTGAATTTTGAAATGTTCCTGATTCGTTCGTTGTATGCGACTGTCGTGATTTACGCTGCGCAGTTAAAAATATTATTGAAATTATAATAATACATATTACATGAATTTTTATCTATATTATATATAAGTTATAAAATATTAGTATCCCATAAAACAAGTCTCGAACTTACTTTTGGGCTAACTCAATCCGTGTGATTTGTCCATATATATTTATTTAATACAACACAAAAGTTTTATTGTGTAAGTAAATTAAATCATACTTATATTTTATCGAAAACGTACACTATAACGTTTTTGTAAAGTTGTCTTTGCCACAAATTCGTGGTGATTTTAAATTTTATTAACATAATTTATTTTCATACAAACAAAAGACAAACTTGATTGTTTTCAGAAACATCATATTACTTCACTACGATATGGTCGCTCGTGTTACACAAAGCAATTTTACAGGTAACACGTACATAAAACTTAAGTTTTGTTTGCATAGTCAACAAATTTTATATGGTTGAATGGTATTTGCGATGGTGGAGCGGTGGTGGTGTAATGGTTAAGACGCCCGCCTGTGGATCGAAAGGTCCCAGGTTCGAATTTCCTACTCGTGCCACATGAGTTTGTATACCAATCTGACCTATAGTAGTTTTCATCGACCACCACTTGCTTCCGGTGAAGGAAAACATCGTGGGGAAACCTGCACACTGGTTGATTCTTATTAACTTGTGTGTGAAATGGAGAAGGCAATGGCAAACCACTCCATTAATAATGCCAAGAAAGTTGTTGTGTGTGTTTCATTCCACGTAATGACCACGACCCTCAGCGATTAGGAATACGACTATGAAGAACGGTATTTGAATATTTTTTAATTATCTACCGTAGTATCTAATTATCCTCACTGAAAATCAGTTAAAATTATTATGCGTGAGTGAGTATTATTTTCTCCCATGAAGGTTTCTTATGAGTATTTGGCAAAGTATATCATATACTTTGCCCACATTCAAGTATAAGATAAACATTGCCTACACAGGAAACAGGCTTATTAATACGCGTGTATGTTAAAGGTGACGCTGCTGGATTAATTATTCATGGCACCAATATTGGATTATAGGAATTACTTTGATCCGTGTAAATAGTATCGACACAACCCACTTCCACATTAATCATGTTCGTAATGGTGAGATAAATTCTTTTTATAAGGTCCATCCATACTAATATAAATGTGAAAGTCTGTCTGTCTGTTCCACTTTCACGTCTAAACCGGTGCACTTTTTTGGACTTGATGAAAGTTGGTATGCGAGTAGTTAAGAACCCGTTCAGGCTACTTTATTTTAAAAAATCAACCCCCAAACGTCTGTAATGGGGGGTGAACATTTGTATGAAAATTATGTTTGTTTCATTTTCACAGTGGAATTCACGCGGGCTAAGCCGCGGGTTAAAGCTACAACTAAAAAGTTAAATGGTCAAAAAAGTATTAGTCTTGCCGCCTGAGTTTTATAACCAAGTTTTGTGTGCTGGTCATTAGGCCAATAATAGATTTACTTCATAATCGCTACATTCATAGACATAATGAGACCGAATTTCCCAAAAACTCTAGCAAAAGTTAGCTAAATCGGCAATTTATCTTGTCCGTCATTTACTTTCAAACTCCTGTATAAAAGGCAAACGTTTGAGCACTCAATTTAAACTAGAATTTAAATTGATTTAAAGTAGAATTCGGAATTCCGTGCTCACGCATAAATTATTGAGAACAAACTGAATCTATTTGCTGGGCACAGGTGGGCTATAATGGGGTGATTCGTTCCTGACTTACGTAGTTCTGTTTAAGGTTGTGTTAACAATGTGAAAATTACTGTAGAAAATAAATATTATCATGCCTGGGGATGCAAGGTACTTAAGTTACGGATCGTGTAAGAGAGCTTTTCAAAGACAACATTTAAAATCAAAATCAAATGAAATGATTCAGAAATCAGGGTTTCACAGGCACTTTTTCACGTCATATTCTAAATTAAATGATGTCTACCAAAGCTACAAACTACTAGCATTTGGGAACGACCACTGCTGAGAAGGAATGCCGAAAGAAACTCATTCAAACAGTGTTGGTCCCTATTATGCCAGAAGGGCTTACCATTTTTTAAATATAAATTTATGTATAATTTTTTATCAGTAATATAACAATGTAATTAAAAAAAATATTTAATTTATTTAAAAAAAATAATGAAGTAGAGACATGTATTAAAAAAAAGAGCAGTTTACAGACTGTCTTAATACTAGCTTTAAGGTATGAACAATGGGTCGTCCGTTGCCGCGTAAGCATATCGCGGTGGTCCGACATTGCGTGGGCGCATTACAGATAATGTGCACTATGCATTTATCAGAACTACATCTCTATGGGTGGCGCTATGCATAACTGGGTTGTTGTAACATCGATAATGTTATCGAGGTGAACGAAATTATCGACATTTGATAATATCGATGATTTTTGTCGATAATATAGGATTTATACAAAATTTTCATAAAAAAAACGTGCAGTTCACTGAAGAGTGCTTCTCACTGTTTTTACATAACGCACACACAGCAATACTTCCTTCTTTTTGGAACTAACTTCATACATTACTTCTTTTCATCTTAATTGAAAATAATACGCAGTGATCGAAAATTAAAGTACCTATCTAAATTGTGATTATCTCTACAAAACTACGCGACAAGAAAAAGCAAAACGAAAGAAAAGAGAAACAAAACAAGTCATGTGTTTATTTTTTTATATATAAAGGCTAATGTTTAAAGCCCATACAGCCATATCTATGGTCGTGAATCATCGTTTTTCTTACGATATGATATCGATGTTATAGAGCAAATATCGATAAAATAATATAGATATTTTAGCTTCGATATTATCGGTTTGCCGATATATCGTTTCATCTACTTTATTATCAATGTCTTGTATCATATGAAGAAATTAAAATTGTACCATTTTCATTCATTCATTTTCGCGTTTTCCGACGTCCAAAAGACCAGGGTCAGGGTCAAAAGTAAGCCTTAACACTGACTGAAATATTAAGTATTCATATCGGCTTTATTGAATTATTATTATTATTTGTTATCTCTTTTTTAACCCATTTGAGCTCAATATTCATAACAGAACTAAAGGCAAATATTAAGTAATAACAAAATAATACTGTAACATCATAAAACTGAATTCAAAAAACAATTTTCAATCATAACTGTTTACTGACAGGCTTATAGCCAGCCCTATGCTAACAAGCCCTTTAGTTCAGCCCATAACCTCGACAGACGTTTTAATTAACCCTTTCTAGTGTTCGGGCTCTCTAATCGAAAGCGGTAGCTAGGTTTGTTTACTCGTGTGTCAATTGTTTTATTCTACGCCATTTTAGCATTTCATTTGTGTCTTTGATAGACGATTTTCCTTTGCTTAATTCGGAACGGCTGAATAGACGTTTCCTTTTACCGCGTGATATACTGCTTCGATGAATTCTGGCTGGTAAAATTCGATTGCTCCATTTTCAAACGGTTTGTTTGTTTTCTTTTGTTATGTCACAATTGAACAAAATAAGCCTGATATGATTCAATTTTGTCAAAATATTTTGTGATAAAACTTTTTGGCTTTTGCCCACTTCGACTAAAATAACGTATAACGTGCCTACGTGAAAATGTAGCGGGAAATAGTACTCAGATATTAAGTTTTATCGGCAGTTATTCATTGTTATCTAGGAAATGTAGTGTATCTGTTAGTTGTTTAATTTGTGCAATATGTGTTGATGGGTTTGGCGCGACGGACATTTTAATTAAACTGCCTAGTTTTGTACGTCACGGATATCATCAACGTGTTGTTTTTTTTTCACTTTATCTGTCAATGTATTTTGTTTACGAATAATATTCTAAGACTTGAAATAGAAATTAATTATTAACATTTACTTTACATAGTACAATGAATTATCAAAGTTCTTATTAGTGTTTAATATTATTTTCATGGTTAATATTTAAGTTTTATTATATAAATTATATAAATGTATATAACTATTATATATACTAAAAGAATAAAAGTATTTACAACATAAGTACTGTAAGTAAAAATTAAAACTAAAATAACAAATACAAAATTAATTTAAATAAAAAATTGACACTAAATCGCCGTGGTCGTGCGGTATAGTTCCCAGTAGGCTGGCGACATTTCCTATTTGTATGGCCAAACTCAAACGTTGGCCAAAATAGTAACCAAAATTTACTATTATGTATATATTTTATCGTATATTTTCGGTCAACACATTACATTAATATGTGATTCTATTGTCGTCCGATCTATTTGGTCGAATAATATCTGAAAATTACACAACAACTTACAATTAACTGGTTATGTCGCTTCCATCTGGCCTGCTATCTTGATGTCGTGAAATACTATGTGTGCCCATGGTCTGTCAACTAATGATGCCGTGTGAAAAGGAATGTAAATAGTAAGATGGCGGATCTTTGGCTCCGACTATGACTGAGAAAAGAAGCGGGAAACAGATGTGAGAGAAACAAAAAAGGGATCGTTAAGACACTTTAATACAACATGTATAGCTGCAATAAAGTACAGCTAGCTCTTGAGCGCTAATATCACGCTGCTCCGCGGCAGATTAACCGCCATGATGAGACTTTATTGCCGCACGCTAAGCGGAAAACTGTTATTGTATTTTTAATGATCTGAGCGGTGCTCTATGTACAAGATGTGAAAATCATTGTACAGACGTGTTGGGACTCCACCAAAGCTGGGCGGTAAATAAATAAATATATTAGGACAAATCACACAAATTCAGCTATCCGCAAAGTAAGTTCTAGACTTGTGTTATGGGATACTAACTCAACGATACTATATTTTATAACATATACATATATAGATAAATATCCAAGACCCGGGGCAATCAGAAAAAGATTATTTTCCATCATTATCCGACCGGGGATTGAACCTGGGACCTCTCGGTTTAGAGGCAAGCACTTTACCACTACGTCACCGAGGTCGTCGTCGAGCGGTGTTTCAAATAATCAACTGAAGTCAAATTGACCATAAACGCCTAATCTGATAATCACTAGTATTAGAAATAAGACATTCGATAAAATAGAAAAATATATTATCGTAAATCAATTAAATAACGTTAATTTATTGATTTATTTACTATTGTGCTACGTAACAGTCTCGTAGGATTTTGATCCTCATGTGCTCCCAGTTGCATTGTTGGCTGTGACTTCGAAGCCCGAAATCCCCGTTTCTACAGTTTGTGTTGAGAGTTCCAACCAAAAACGAAACAGGTTTATTTCGTTTTTGGTTGAACGTTGCATGCAATTCATGCAAGTTTTTTTTTACTTAGTTAAAAGTTCGTGAAAATGCATGCCTCGCTGCATTCCCAGATCAGCATTTGCGAACATAGCTCACGATTTTTCGCCAAAAACTGTGTGAAATTTTATCTGAAGCAAAACGGGTAAAAAATTACCGCAGAGTGAGTGCACCGGCTGCACGGTCGTGGTTTCCTTTGCCAGTTCCAAAACCGAATAAGTCTGAAAAATGTGACGTTCGCGCCATGTTTTTTCAGCGCGGGAATTAAAGGTTTCTTTGCGTATTGTTCAGATTAGAATATAAAATACTGGTTGTCGATCGCGGCTTCGCTCGCAGCTAAAAATAGTATATGTCACTCTCCTCTAGGTCTCCAACTATCATGGTATTGTCATTAAAGAAGGATGGACAAACACTTTTATAGTATGAATTAATTAGTATTTAATTTACATATTATATTTATGTTCCCTTCAAAATTAACTATTAAAATCAAGTTATCCAGAAAACTCAAATTTACTACTTTTACAAAACAAAACATATGCTATATCAATAAGTAATAGGATCTGTAGGTAGTACAGGTTTCGACCTCTAAATAATTCAAAAGATTGTGTAAAGGGTTTTGTAGATTTTTTCGAATGACGTTCTGTTTGAGATTCTAAACTCCTTTCATATGCGTCCCTAAACCGCAAAACACCCTTGAGCCCTGACAAACAACATTTGATGTCCAAAAACTTCTGCCCAAAAGAATATTCCTCACTTTACGCTAAATTAGACACAAAAAATATTAAAAAGTTTGAAGTCACAAGCGAATTCTGAGAATTGCTTGACAAAAGTTCAAAATAAAGGTACTTAGAATTAACATATTTTTTACAAGTTTTTTTGTTTATAACCGACCAAACTTTTATCTTATTTTTTAAATTTTATTTTAATTTATTATCGTCGTTGTCACTGCAGGCTGTAGTTTCATCATCATCCCAGTGCGGGCAAAAATTTCCTTTAAAAAAATAAATAATTAAGGGGTTTTAATTATTTGTTATTCTATATAAACTTAATTATTTATATAATTTACTCTATATATCTTTATAATTACTATATATTGATTTATTTTAAATTTATCTCTTTCATCATGGTTTTGCCGGTTTCTTCCTCAGCCGCTGAGCGACTTTTTTTAACCGTCAGATCAAAAGCTTGCCTTTATCCTTCATATCTAATGTTTAGTTACCGCGCCCCGCGGTTATTCCTGTATAATGCAATTATTTCAATTTCCGCGGTTTCCTACAATTGTTTTCCCAGCCGACCTTCCCGGACACGCCCACGGAGCCTAATCAAAGAAATGAAAAAGGGCTTCATTCAATTTTTCTATTAAAAAAAAAAAGAAGCAAAGTTGTTGTTCTTCGCTATATTTTGTTTTGTTAATCGAAATTTATCATTAAGATATTAGAGTTGTGGGAAGAGCATTATTGGATTTAGTAAACCGTTCGTAGATTATTTATATTTAGCTTTAAAATGTCAATTTCCTTCGAGTCAAGCGTTTCGTTGGTGTGCAGCGTCCCCCCACACCAACGAAACGCTTGTTGTTAGGAATTCAAACGTTACAACTTTATTGGTATTTTATTAGTACTTACATATAACGAATTAGAAGGAAAACTATCCATTCCTAAGTTGGCTTTATAAGTATAGGAGTAAAAGTCGACCAACTGTGTTCTACTATAAAACATCGAACACCTTCATGGAAAATATGGAACCCTACACTGCATGTGGCCCGACACGCATTTGGCCGATTATTTATATAAATTTTATTCAAATGAACAAGACACTTTTTTAAAAGAATAACAATCGAAATTTGTCATTAAATATTCAATAATGTCTCTTTGACGATTTAATATTATCCTTGTAAATTTATAAAGATCAACGAACGTAAATTTATACGTTCATCAAAAATAGTTTCTCATTTTAAAACGAAATAGAAATATAAGAGACAGAATGAAAGCAAAAGTGATATCGTGAAGTGCTAAAACAAAATAACCACTTGTGCCCAATGCAACGATGCTGGGAATATACTAGAAATTTTTTCACATTTTATCGGAGCACTAAAAGCATTACGTGAAGTAATGACGTAAATCCCCGCCATTAAAGGTTCCGTTCAATGAGGAGATGAACATTCTGTATTTGGTACCCCACCTGGGGTTATATCTTATTAGCTTACTCACTGTCCACTGTCCTAATTATTTCGTCTTCCTCCACCACGGGACGTCGTAGCCCAGGGTCCGCTCTCCCACTTTTCCTTCTCCACTTCCCGTGTGAAGTCTTCGGCATATTTTGTTGTCACTTCATTGGCACACGTATCATTGTTGACGACATCATACATAAGGCAGATTTCTTTACTTTAGGAATTACTGGTTTCAAGGTTAGCGTTTCTGTACATTGCATAAACTATACTAGGACAACTCTATCTATGCTACATAGATGTATTATTTAATACTATGCTATTATATGCTATGCTATTGCAAAGTTCCTCACCGCTGAGACTCAGGTTTATTCCTAGTTCGATTATTTAATTAATTATTAACTGCTTCAAAGTTGGCATCCAATTGCAAAAAATACGTAATATTTATGCGAGATATTAGTATTTAAGATAGTTGCTTTATGAAGATGTGTGTTTATGTGTGTGACTTGTGATACAAGTGAATTTTAAGAATATATTTTGTTACCGGCGTAATTTGCTTGTTTATGCTAGACGTGTGGCCTCGTACGACATGGTCTTATTCTACAGAACCCTCACGCCACCTTCTATACTTCCCTATTACTTATCTACGGTGCGGTTAGGGACCCGTAGGCACCCGCTTAATCTATGTAGGGATTAGCGATTCTCTGGCAGTGTGGCGCAAACTTGTGCGGTTTCCCAACTAAGCGATTATTCAACTTCCCTTGTTAGTGCTTGAGTACACTAAGCGTTTCGTGTCGTGTGAAAAAAATACGCAGTAAGTTGTTACGTAGAATTTTAAGATTTTTTAGTTTTTATTTTTATAGGTTAATAAGACTGTTGGAAATTTTATGATGTGCCTGTGACTGACTATGAACCGAAAGGTCCCAAGTTCGAATAGTAACCTGTATAATATAGTAACCTGACTCACGTATAGTAGTTTTCATTGATCACCACGTGATCTAAAACATCAACTTGTGTGTGAAATGGAGAAGGCAATGAAGCGAAAACTGGCTAAACTCGATGAAGTAGGTGCAAAGTAGAAACGGAGAAAACACCCAACCAGTACCTATTTTCTGTTGTACGACTTGCAATAAACATTTAACATATACCCATATTATGGGCTTTACATACTGCTTGAGAAGTTTAGTATGTTGAGGCACTTACTGGCTTCAATATCACAAACGTTTATTACGGAACAGAACGGCTCGGCCATTTGACATAAATTCACGCAAATCAATAAAGGCGATGAGATTATCCAAAAAGGATTTATGACAAAAACGTTTGTCGTAAATTTTCCCCTTTAGTCTTTAGGGCAACGCCCTGGGGACTACCTGGAAGAAAGGTTACTAAATCTGAAAATTTGATTCAGTAAACAAATAAGCGATTCACTGTTCCTTTTTTTTAAATCCCCGACTACACAAGGAGTGGAGTTGTAAGTTTAACATGTCTGTGTATCTGTATATCTGTCTGTAGCATCGTAGCAGCAGATCAACTGAATCGATTATTATCTCGTTCTTTTATTTGAAAGAGAATTTAATCGAGAGTGCTCTTAGCTATGTTTGCAAAATATATTCAGCCGTTTGGAAATCGTCTCTTTTCTAGCGGATGAGATGATGCCAGCCACTTCGGAGTCGGGGGTTAATTTTACTATTCACTTTAATGTCCGTGCGTGGTGACATATAAACTAAATACATTTGTATTTTTATACCAATTTTAGAAATATATCTTTCTCATCTTCACGTGACCCCGGGCTTCGCGCCGTCACAGCCCCAAATGATACCGAACAACAGAAAACGACAAATGAGGGAGAGTGAGAAACAGAATCGTATTGTCTATGATGTCACCAGAAATCTAGAAAAATTAAAAAGATTTGCTAGAAAAATGAATTCTATAAATTCTTCTAGGCACAGGCCTGTATTTTGGAATCCAGTGTTCGACCGTTATTTAAGCAAGGAACAAAGTGAGTTAAGTTTAGGTACTAATACTCGCTTACTTTTTTTGATTGCTGGTATTTCACACGTAATCTTGTATAGTTGGCTATCTGTTTGTGCAACAAACAATAGATTATATCACCTTCTTGCGAATTTGCCTTTTTGCTACTAAACGAAAATCTTTTGTTTTTTAATTACTTTGCCCAGAAATTGAAAATGTAAATTAGCGATTTTTTTTCTTGGTTATACTTTGGCTATGTTAATCTGCTATTTTGAGAATCTAATATTTTAAAAATTTGATATTTTCGGACTCTCATATTATGCGAATAAAGGCACGTTGCCTCATATATATATATAACACATAATAGCAGTCCTACAGTACAGACTTATGTCTACACCCAAGCATGTTAACTTGACAAGTGGTTGGCTAGATTACGACTGTCATGCCGCCATTTTGGTAGACAAGACATTTCTCTGTCTTGACATCTGTATTAATTAGGAGGGAGTAGAGGCCAGGCTACTATTACCAGGACAAGTATTTCGGGTTCCTATGTGTTGTAAGTAGTAAATATTTAAATAATGCTTATATATACATCACTTCCTTATCCTTTAATAGGTGGTTCTCAGAGTTTCGCGAAACGCGACCTCTGCGGCGACGCTTTCATTGCGATCTGTCAATTTTCTTGAGGAAGGAATCATTTCCAAAATCAATCATTCATAAAAATTTGCAATAACACAGTACAAATTAACTATTTTAAAGCATGGAATTAGTAGATACTGTACCTACTAGTTCCATGTTTTAAAGTCCTTAGTAAATTAATTCTTGTCTTTGTTAAAATTTGAAAAATTGTAATGACAGCGCAGCGATTGAAACGCTCTGTGAACTAGTGGGGTGGTTCGTCGCTCGTGTAAAACCATAATAAATTATATACCAAATCCTTTCTCAGGAATCACTATTAAAAAACCTGTAAAAAGGCTGTAAACCTGTAAATAGACATCCAAACGCTGATTCTACTTACGTTTTCAAAATCTATTGGCAAGTTTCAAAGTAAATTAATCTTTTGTTTCAGTTCCAATAGATCTGAACAAAAGACGTTCTGAAAGACACTATCCCTTTTTAATCTTCAGGGGCAATTTGTAAAAACTTGTGCCCGAACATTACAGCTGAATCGTTGCTCTGTTACCTCGAATTCCCTCCAAAATATATCACCCATCTTCGTTAGTTACTCCCAAAAGTATACTTTTCTCTGTCTAGCATTCTAATCCTGGGTTTATGCTATTATATCTGTCACATTTCAACCTCCATACATCACGTCTACAAGAGCGATCTAAGCCCCAGAAATAAGTGTTTATTGCTGGTCCTTCCAGCCGGACACGTCGACTGGATTTGCTAAAATGAGTCTTATATCCTTCTGTTAAGAACTGTGAAAGGGTTATTCAGTTCAGGTGTGTGGATAAAGGTTTATCCCGCAGTTACTCATGGCACATGTGTCGTTTGAAGACATTGAACTATGAGGATTTACCCGACTCCCGATAAAGTGTGTGCTGTTACATTAATTCTTCATTCAATATCCCTTTGGGGTCAGGTAAACTTAGTTGGGGCACTTAGGGTTTAGTTTGTGTTGGAGTGGGTGGAAGTTGAGCAAACTTCATTGTGTCATTGCCGTAATATATTCTACTTCCTACTAATATTATAAATGCGAAAGTTTGAGAGGATGTATGTATGTATGTTAATCTTTCACGCAAAATCTACTGGACGGATTTTTATGAAATTTGGTGCATGCGCAGAATATAACCTGTAATAACACACAGGGTACTTTTCATTTCGAAATTCCCACGGGAGCGTAGCCCCGGGGCGCGGCTAATGTAATAATAAAGTGAATAAATATACTGGCTCAAACGTAACAATTTTCTTGGCGTTATTCATGAAGTGGTTTGCCATTTGCTTCTCACGTTGACACACAAGTTAATAATCAACAAGTGTGCAGGTTTCCTCACGACGTTTCCCCTTCGTCATCATTCATCATACATGAATCAGATTTATATACAAACCATGTGGCACAAGTATTCGAACCTGGGACCTTTCGATCCATAGGCGGGGGTCTTAACCATTACACCACCACCGCTTCAGTACGCATGAGTACATTAATTTTAAGGAACGTTTTCTTTTATTTTTTTTTGAAAGCCATCTGACCATATTTTATTCTTATATTTCAGCTCTCACGTATATTTATATTTTAAGCGTTTTTATTATTATATAAAGAGGATTTTTTTAAAGATTAATATGCTACCAGTATGACTAAATTGTATTAAACACAGAATATTCATGAAACCTCAATTTATTACGAATATATATATTAGGACAAATCACACATATTGAGCTAACCCCATAGTAAGTTCGAGACTTGTGTTATGGGGATACTAACTCAACAATACTATATTTTGTAACAAATACATATATCTATATATGTATTAAAAAACAAACATCCAAGACCCGGCCCAATCAGAAAAAGGTCATTTTCCATCATGACCCGACCGGGGACTGAACCCAGGACTTCTCGGTTCAGTGGCAAGAAATTTACCACTGCGCCACCGAGGCCGTCGGCGGTGCACACGCACATGACTGGTAAACGTGTATGTTTACAGTATCCTGTTGTAACAATAAAATATAATCAATTCATAATTCATTTATTTGTGATGTGACTTATATTTGGTTCTTAAAAATAAAATACAATATTCCATGCTGTGTCATTTATCAATCACAAATCAACTATTGAACGGCGCCGTCTATTGCCGGAGGCCCAAATCCATGTCTAGGTCGCTGATAACAAGTAACTTAAAAATTCAAAAGGGTTTCTTTAAAATCTTCAATCGATTATGATTAATTTAAATCTATCAGGGCGCCTCTTGAATAGGCAAATCAAACAAAAACTGGCAAGTTAGAATTAAATAATAAAAAATAAAACAACAGGGAATGCGAGCCGCCTACAGTAATTTCAACGACAAAAGCTTTCTGTTTCTAATCATGGCAGGTACGAGCCTTCTATTCGGAGTGCAAAGTCTGCTCCTGTTAAATTATTCATTTGTCTTCAGGCATGGGCGAAGGCCAGGCCAGAACTGGTCCATTTTAAATTCAATTTAAAGCCAGTGGGCGAAACTCGACCATTTAAAAAAAGCCCGCCCTCTGTTTGTCTTTGGAAGTCTGCCTGGAGGTGGTGATTGAATGCTAAGCCGACAGGGCCGTATCAGGCGGAGAACGTTTTTAAAATCGAGGATTTTGTGGATTACTGTGCTAATTCTAAGGCTGGATTTAAATTTGAAATAGTTTGATTCTGTGATTTGTTTATACGTAAATTGACACATGTTCCTTTGCTTGTATTGACAAGAATATATATATTTATTTAATAGCAATTAAATAATTATACATAATATTTCAGGTTTCTTCTCTATTTTATGCTAATTCATTCACGAATTATAGTGAAATATTTTCCAGAGTGAAAATATCTCACTATATTTCTTATTTCGAGTGTCTGCTCGTAAAACTGATATTTTATCTTCAGTCATCAATTCGAATTACGTTTCTTAAATGTGTGACGTTTCATGGGTAAAGTTACCTACCTACCTTATGGTCGATTTTTAGTTAACTACACAAATTTCTGTAATCTGCAACTCAAAAATTCAAACACATAGAAAAAGCAAACCATTCGTCCAACCAACCAAACGAATGGTATTTGTACGATTAATCGTGAAATGTCAAATATAATTTTATTATATCGTAAAGTGATATAAATTTGTTCATGTTTTCTCGAATAGAATTTTGACAGTTTTGTTTTTTTTTTCTCGCCAGTGTCGGAGCAAGGTCCACACGAGAAGCGACTGTTGAACGCGCTGCTCCTCAACTACAACACCCTGGAGCGGCCGGTTGCGAACGAGAGCGAACCGCTCGAGGTCAAGTTCGGATTGACCCTGCAACAAATCATCGACGTGGTGAGTACAGCCCTGTGTTCTAGCGATAGCAGTGTATTTGGACAGTGTTAAGTCGCGGATTCTTTTTTTTTTAATATTGAGAAATAAATTTGAAATTTACAATGCTGAATTTTATGGTTTTTTTCCTTTGTGTTATGTTATACCTGAATATATGTTTCATTATAGCAATATTACTTGTACGTTTTACGATTACACTAATTTATTACCGATCAAATTTATTTTATATATATATACTTCAGTGCACTGTCCAAATGCGCAGAAAATTGTTTATTTATTTTGAAGTTGAGGTGGCTCGGTGGAAATCCAAGAAAAATACTTCGGTATTTTAAAATAGAGCCAATATTTTTGTAGTTTTATTTTCGGAGAGGAATTGAAGGATCATAGAGTGATAGTTATTATATCAGGTTGAAATTAATACACATTTTCAGCATATATTCTATACATAGGTATTCTATACATAAGCGCTCAGTTATTTATTTTGTAATTTAACTACAAAAATGTATTTTAGGGTCAAAATAAAAGTTACAAAGCTACAAAAACTAAAATTATTTTTATGATTTGCCGAAATCACTAGACTGTTTTTGATTGTATTACATATTGTTAAATGTATATAAGGTGATCCATCAATAAGCAAAATGACCTTTAGTTTCTCTCCGAGTTATTCTTCCACCTTATTGATCAAAGATCGGACAGTTTAATTAATCATTCGTTTGAAATCAATTGACGATTTTACCTTTTTGAAAAAAAAAAACTAATATCTAGTGCAATCTGATCTAATGATTGCATTAGTTTTTCAATAAAGTTGAAGGATATTAGTTTTTAAATAATAATGATGTCACAATATTGTGGATGAATGCTGAGTTTTGATGTTTTTTTTTTTTATTATAACGGATAATCCTGTTCCTCAGATATTTGTTGATTTACGTTAAGTGATATAGCTGAACCACAAATAGGTAATACTTTAATTATAATTAAAATTAAACTGATCTAATTTATCAAATGATCTATTACTATTGTAAAGTGACTCTTTTAAGATCGTAGGCACATTGGGTTTGACTAATTAAATATATTTTGGATTTAAGTTTTGAGTGAGCGATTAATGGCTCCGCCACGAAGCTGTTTTGTCGTAATGAGAGAGCGATATTTTGTAAAGATAGGGTAAAGGCAGAAACACAGTTCATAGTATTAGTTTATAGCAAATAAATAAAAGGTACCTATAAAGCGAAAAAACAAAAACCGGGTTACACTCCGGGAGTGCTGGCAGAAGTGAAAACTTGAATATTAACGTTGTGCTTGACGTCTAACGAATTTTCGATCAGGTCACGTGTCCTGACGCGAGTTTAACATTTTTTACCCATCACAAAAAGTGCACAATGCCGCTAAAGAATTTTCACGTCAAAAAAATTAAGTCAACATAAAAATACAGTATCTTATCACGCTTTTTATCTCACTGTATTCAATGGTTCAATGGTATCAAAATCTAAGCTCTTTTATGAAAGTAAAGGACACACATAAAATTAACACCAGACATAAAGACAGACTTTATTTGCCTATAGCTAGAATAAGGATGCTAAAAACTAGTCCGCACTATATGGCAATCAGAATATATAATAAATTACCGGCATTTATTAAAAACGAAAATAATTTAAAAAGTTCTCAAATGCCTTAAAATCCTTTCTGCTTTCAAAAAATTATTACTCAGTAAAGGAATACCTTGACATGTAATGGAATTGTAATTGTTATTTAAAGTATTTAATATGTATTCATAAATAATCTAAGTGTCTAATATATGTATTTGAATATGAATTAATTAAATCATTTTTTTTTTATAAATTTTTATCTATTAATCAATTATTTTAACATTGTTTTATATAAAATATACTACTGTAATGACTACATTTGCAATACTCGCTGAGTTGCTATGATAAGAACAAAATTGTACATAACACCTGTATTGTAATTATGACTCATAGTTGGCAAATAAATGTTTGAATCTTTGAATCTTTGAATCTTTGGTTGAAAAATATATTTTACAAACTTATGTTCTATGTAAATTTTATGGCAATACTTTTAAATTACCATATTACTTTATTCTATCCTTATATATTATAAAACAAAGTCCTCCCCGGCGTCTGTCTGTCTGTTAGAGATAAACTCAAAAATTTCAAGCGGTTTTCACCAATAGATAGTGTGATTCTGGAGGAAGGTTTAGGTGTATAATTTATTGTGTTACCCATTTATCCATTTACCCATTATCATCAGCCTACTCTTTCCCACTTGATGTGGGATCGGTGCAGCGTGTCAGTCTCCTCCACTTCTCCCTGTCTGATGATAACCGATCTTTTACTTTTTATTAGCCTAACCAAACGCACTCAATCTTTTTCGGTCCCTACTTCTACTTTTTATGCTTTGTATATTGCTTTACAAATTTTGTTTACATGAAGGTAGTACGGAGAAATACATTCGTCATTAGACACACTTACTTTATTGTGTACTTACATTGTTATATTACTGATAAAAAATGATACACAAATTTATATTTAAAAAATGGTAAGCCCTTCTGGCATGATAGGGACCAACACTGTTTGAATGAGTATCTTTCGGCATTTCTTCTCAGCAGTGGTCGTTCCGAAATGATTATAGTTTGTAGCTTTGTTAAATATAATTTAATTTAGAATATGACGTGAAAAAGTGCCTGTGAAGGCCTAATTTCTGAATAAATGATTTGATTTTGATTTTATAGACCGTATTAACATACCTACATGCAAACGTTTTGTATACTACATACAAAGCGTAGGCTATATACACAGGACATAGTCG
Organism: Plodia interpunctella; assembly: GCF_027563975.2. Classification (NCBI taxonomy): domain Eukaryota; kingdom Metazoa; phylum Arthropoda; class Insecta; order Lepidoptera; family Pyralidae; genus Plodia; species Plodia interpunctella. The sequence continues at coordinate 1,518,235 of NC_071295.1, forward strand.
AGTGGGGTGCGACGGAGCGTGGAAAGTACGCTCAATATACTCCGCTGAGCCCGATGTGCCCCACTGTGCGACACGCTTTTCACTGGATATCGCCTTTATACACACTGGGCTCTCGCACTAGTGCTGACAATCGATAGCCCGCTATTCGATAGTCGATAGTCTAAGCGACTAAAGGCTAAGCGCACCGTAGGACACCTATCGCACAGGTGTTCGAATAACCTGACCAGTCATGCAGAGAAACGCAGGATGCAAGCCGTTTCCAAGCGATCATCTTGGACTTCCTTGGAGGAGGCCTAGGTCTAACAGTGAGCTGAAATGAATGATTATAGGACTATCGATAATTGACGTTTAAGGCGTGTGGTTCCGAATGGGACCCCTCCATATCCTCGGATGTGCACCTGATAGACAACAATCATTCGCATGGTGGGTTAACGTCAGGTAGACGGCCTGTTGTAAAATCATAACAAAATATCTGTTCTTCTGGTTCGCGGCGTCATAGCCCCGAATGCAACGGGGAATACGCGAAGATAATAAAATTGTAGGTAGGATAAATGGCAAGCTAGACAGATAGTTTCAAATTATCTATAGCATATGTCGAGTTTTCAATTAATATTTCATTCATGTGGGTACTTGGCATTCCAGGCTTTTCAAAAATATGACGTTGCGTTGCGCGTGTTCTTAATTTTCTCTTGTCATTTTTATATCTAAATTTGGCTCTTGTATATACCAAACACATCACAAAAACTAAAAAATATACTATTTCGTTCAGGTTTTAGAACTTTTAATATCGATGATAACTAACTAAACAGGTATTCAGCCAGTAGGACGTAGCAGTTGAACCACGGGTCGGAAGGGGACAAAAAATATTACAGATACAATTTTCTAAAATTTCACTAGAGCGCAGCGAATAATCTTGTAAATAAACAGAGATGACTCCGTTCTAGATGACAACAATAATTATATTATTCAAATTGTTGGTAATTTTGGAGATTGTCTATCGATTGTAAAATTATCGAGTTTTTGGCAACACTGTTTCGCACGGACTATGAACGCATATCCATTTTATTTATTTACAATATTGTATTTCTGTAATATTTTTTGTCCTTGTTTTCCCTTTCCGAGCCGTGGTTCAACTGCTACGTCCCACTGGTTGTACCATGGGTTACCATGGTACAACCAGTAGGACAGTAGTTTACTCACACGACGCAAAATAACTGATGCGTTATTCGGGTTAATTCTGTCAGTGCGCATTTCATTGAATTTTAAGTAAAATTTGCGTGAAATAAGATCATATATTATGGATAAAATACTATACATATTGGTTATTAATATATTGAAACCCATTGGACGCAGTAAACACATACCGTAAACATGCGTTTTTAATAATAAAACATCAAACGAACCGGCGACATCGGATAAAAATAAATGAAATTTAAAATATCTGGCGCGCAGATCTGGCGTATTTAATTTAAAAAGCGTTCGGTTTCGTGCAACAACTCTATCAATGGCGGAACCCGCATCACGTTCCGTCCTGAAACGCTCCGGAATCCGCGCTCTACGTTTGGAAATATACACAAGATACATTTTAAAAGTAAAAATGCGAAAAGCATGATTCGTGTCTTTAGTTCGGGAAAGAAGTGGAAAGATTTAAAAAAAAATTTGATTGAAATTAAAATTTTATGAATACGATCACATAAGTTTTTACATAGAATAATATGATATATAAATAATTTTGTAAATGGCTTTTCGTTGCTATTTTATTTGCTACGTTATATGTTTAGCCGATAATCTTCCAAATTAATTTAAAAAAAAAACACTGTCACTTTTATAGCCGTCAAGGAGATCTTACATATCCGTGACAATCAAGCCAGTGTTGTGGACCGTTGCGGAGTAGGTAAGTCTGTTGGAGCCGATCTTATGCGCGTCATTCATAGATCATGGTTATCAAAATAATATGTTGTTATGGAATCTTAAGCGGAACAAGACAAGAGAAAGGTGAATTTGAACTTGTCAAATTTGATTACAGATTTGAGACAGGACAGGTGATAATAAACAAAATCATATCACTTCAAGATAATCAACAATCAACCTTAGCTGATCAAAAACTTTAAATATATATTTCAAAAACCATCTTCAACTATGTAGGTATACCACGAATTCACTCCGACACAGTGTTCGCAATAAGATTTTTAAAATGCACCCTTTTGAAAAATTCTTGAGAAATCGTAAAAGACGAGAGAAGCTGCCTGGAACAACTTTATTTTTGACAGCCTTTGCGTGTTATACTGAATACTGTGGTGAATATACGCAACCTTCCTCTAGTTTCAACGCGATTTTTACTTCAAAAATGCAATCGAATGAAATTTAAATAAGAGTAACGCCGTATGTAACACTAACTCACAACACAATTCAATTCACATTTCGTCATACTATTAATAGCATAAACTGCAAGGAATCCCGCAACAACATATGTTACTGGACAATTGAATTACAATTATTATTTTATTATTTACATTTTATTATTTTTATTTATATTTTATTAATATTCATATTATCAAATTTCTTAGCAATCCGCTTAGTAAGTATTTTCTTGAAAGAGGAACAAACATATATACTATCACTCACACACTTTGGCCTTTATAATATTAGTAAGATTATTATTTATCGTAAAAATTCTTTATAACACAAAAACCTGAGCATTTACTTTCATAGTTACCGGACATTTATAAATATAAATTGTATATTTTCTAAGCCTTAAGACCAGGCACGTGCAGTTTTAAAGGGAAAGGAGAAATCTAAGCGGCTTAATACGTTCTGTTCAAAGAGGAGCAAGCAATAACGCGGAATTGAAAAATGTAACCGCTTTCATCAAATTCTATCGCATTTTTATTTCAGTGTCTTGAGCTGACGATTTTCTTCTGAAGTTCAATTATTTACGCGTTTAATTCATTTTGTCAAAAATCTATCTGTCACCGGAGCATTGTCCCGGTTGCTTCGGCTACAGACTCCGGAGCCCAAAGCCCTTTCGTACTTCTTCTCATCCACTTCGCACGCCCTTTAATAGCAATTGAAATTGTTTTTGCGATAAGTACGTCTTCACGCTCTTTTACGTTTGATTGTCTTGTTATAACATATATTTTTCCTGTTAACGGTGCAATAATCTATCCTTAAACATGAAGCTAGCACTACTTGGGTATGCCTCTTCTGCGAGGTCAAAACGGAAGCCAGCATTTGTTCTCTACTTAATTTGTTGGTTTACGCAAGACGTGGCCGTACTAGCGAAGGCGACACTCCCGTAGACTTGTTGTCTGCTATGTCACAGACATGAAAATCCTGCAAATGTGATTGTTCAAAATCTAAAATAGCAAACCAAATCCAATTAAAGCAATAAATCTGTGAGCCAACATTTTTTTTTCGTCCAAATAAATCTACTTTGTAAATTCCGCCGTGATTTCTAGCTCTCAGGGAGGGCCGGCCATTCAATTAGGGAAATGGATAACACTTAATCTTGCATCTCGCTCCCGCTGAGTAGTGCCGCACTGCTCTGTGCCAAATACTGGGTCTGAATGGAATGCATCGAACAGTGGACGTGGCGTATGCGATTTGGCGACAAAAGGCGAGAGATATTGAACATTTTATTCGGAAGTGGTGGTCAAACGAAAAATTTTATATTTTATTTAGATTGCTTGAACATTTTGGTTCATAATGAAATTCAATCTGTATATGTATATCTGTATATATAACTATATAAGGATAAATCACACAGATTAAGCCAGCCCGAAAGTAAGTTCTATGTGTGTGATAAGAGATACTAACTCAACGATATTATATTGTTCAGAATGTACTTATGAATATATAGATAAACATTCAATTAATCTAAAAATGGTTACGGTATAATATTTAATTACAATACACTAACATTTCAAGCCCCCAAACGTTTTATTCGCAAAAATTAACTCAAAATAAATAATGCTTTCCTGAGGAAATTTAATAAAGAGATAAGGGAAAATACAGCGACTTAACGCAGCTGGCAGCTGCTCTTGATTTCCAATAATAAATTTAAAACCATGTCGAGTCCAGAGATGGGCTAACGCCTATTTTTTCTGTAGCTTGTTAAATGCAGCTTTCCTACTTTTACGTCTCCACTTCGTACGGTCGTCGGCAGTCGACGATCTCTGTGTCCTAATTATTATCGTACCCGATTGCTACACTGGAGGTTCCGGGTTCGATCCCCAGTCAGGTCCGGATAGAAAACGATCTTTTTTCACATTGACCTAATTCTTGGATTTTTATCTATTTCTTTTTTGGTGAGTTAGTAACCCATAAGACAAGTCGCGAACTTATTTTGGGGCTAGCCCCAAATATGGGCTAGCTCAATATAATAGGTTTATATTTCCCGAAAATTCCACCATACCTGGACTTCTTGGGAATAAATATGGGGATATTCTGGGTTGAGGCTAGTGGTTGCGTACAAGTTCAGTAAAATTAAATGCTACGAGTATTTCTCAGATGGACGGAAAAACGTCTAACGACCCGAATCGCTTTTCTTCTGTCGCTCGTGTAATTGCCTATCATGTCAAGCCTGTTAAGAATCTTAATCCCGTAGAGTGGGTTGCACCAGTCAACCTTGACTTAACTTATGCAACGTAATTACGCCATTTTGTCTAAAAAATATCGTCGCGCAGGTTAAAGTTAACGTTAAATTTGACTGGCACAACCCAATCTTGGAATGGGTTATTCATTCTTAGTCGTCTCGACATCCACGGGAGGATGTGGTAGTCATATTCGAGGGCGGGAACCTCACACAGAACCGAAACTTTACGATTTAATTAATTTGATTAAACAACTCATTACGATATAAAATCAGAGCCGAAATTCGCAATGAGTACGTCAGTGGGTTTAATAAATTCTCGCATCAGATGGTGAAATTAATTTAATATAAAATGGAATCTGATAAAACCAGTGTTTATCTGAAATTTCACGAGACGAGCCGAGTCGCACGGAATTTAATTTAGGATCTCGGTGACCATATTTTAGATTTCTTGAAATATTATAGCGCTATTAAAATTAGCTTGGAAATAATTGAAGTCTACTTTATAAAAAAAGAAAGGACAAATCTTTTGGAGAAATAAAAATACTGTTTTATAAATAATATAAAGTAAATTGTTACGTAATGGGTTGCACCAGTTAACTTTGACGTTAACTTTAATTTGCACATAAAAATGCAAAGTACACCCTTTTGTCTAAACATCTGCGGCGTGCTGGTTACAGTCAATGTAAAAGTTGACTGGTGCAACTCAACCTATCTATATAAAAACTGAAATACTTATTCCGTACTTGTGGAATTACTATGTATATGTTAAATGGCGACATTTTAGTATTTTTTTAAAATTTTTTTAATTATTATTATTATTTTTTAATTTAGTTAATTTAATTGCGTTCATACTGCTCCAGGAGAGTATAAAAACTAACAGAAAAGGAAAATGGAGAACAAACTTCTTAGAAGTTCTTACACAAAGGGTAATAATTCCTTTAATAAGTAAATGGCACTCTTATCCGATAGGCTGCCGATTCAAAGGGATGATTTGTATGATGTTGATGAATAATATCATCGAACGTTTAATCTTTCAATAGAAGCTTTTAGATTATAAAATGGAGACATATTAAATGTCAAGCAAAACGTTTTATTCCTCGACTGATTGCTGTAAAACTTTGATTTATATTTGATTAACGTTTTATATATGAAGTCGTTAATAAAAAAATATATTCTTTTTAAAGTTTATCTACTTAATTACACTTGTGATGTTTGACAATTTCGAATTTGCGCATAAAATAAAATTTTTACTTATTATTTTATTTTATTTTATGGGCAAATTCGTTGTTGTCAAATATTACAAGTGTAATTACATAGATAAACTTTTAAAATAATATATTTTCTTCACGTCTTCATATGTATATAATACGTATATGTGACTTATTGTTCTATCAACGCACAGCCCAAATTACTGGACCGATCTGTCTGAAATTTGGCATGCAGATAGCACCATGATTTAAGTATCCGCTAAGATAGGATTTTGTGAAATTCTATCGCTAAAGGGGTGAAATAGGGTTTGCAAGTTTGTTTGATTCTTATTATTTTCAGCGTTTCTGTAACCTGTAACTTAACATCTTTCTAACAATACTAAAACCATCATTGTTATGTAATACATTGTTAAATTTTATCACTGAAAAGCTATAATGAAACCTAAGTTCAAAAGAGTCACTTTACAATAAAACTAACGTGAAATTTACTATCTAGGTTCAGATAAGTACAGTATATTAAATATACAAATCAAATTTGAAATTGCAATGAATTCGAGTACTCTAGTAATAAAACTCGCTAGTCATCGCCAAGCTGTTATTCTCTAGATCAGTGTTTCCCAAACTTTGTCCTGCCACGACCCGGTAATTATCTTTACCATACCCCTTCGTAAGTACGTGACCTTATTCTTTACACTATTATATAACATTATTCCGTTTTAAGTTTGGCAGTTTCGCTGTACATGTAGTTTTTTAAGGCAAAAACAGATTACATACAAACTACGTAATCTACGTTAATTGCCATCAACAAAAAGTTTGCCAATTGTGTGGGGGATCCATTATATTTGTCCAACGCAAACTCTGATGTACACGTATAGTCGCAAGTATCAAAACTAAAATTGCCTTGTTCACTTTGGACATTTAATTTTAATTTCAAAATGAAAATTCGTGTTGAACGTCCAAAGAGCTTCGCTATTATTTTATTAAAAAAAAAGGTGGGAATATTGCGATCCGGTATTTTATGATGGCCCGGTACCGGGTCATGACTCGCTGTTTGGGAAACGCTGTTCTAGATATCTGTTTAATTACTTTCTCGTTATAACAAAGCTATAAAGACGATATTGCTACAAACCCAGCGTATAAACTACTTTGTGGACTCAGCTAATATTGTTTATGACACGTATTTTAAGGCGATATGCTTTGGTTTATTTAGATTTTTGGTCTTATTTTGAACAACAGTTTGTTGTAGATTTATAATTAGACTTAAATACTTATTTTAAAAACAAATGCCTTCTATTAGACGACCCAACGTCGTATATTAGAATATACTACACAATTAAGATCCAAAATAAGATCAAATTATATTTCAATTAAACCGTGTGTGAATGTGTGAGAACTCATATCGCCTTAATATTTTCAGCGTTTCTGTTTATCTCCCTAACGGACAATGGGTTCGACTCCCATTGTACAACACGGTATTGAAGTGTCAAACCATCTGATTTTGATTATGTTTTGTTCCTTTCTTGCGTCGGCGTGCGTTCATTTATTGAAAAATAAGGATGAGAAAAATCAAATCCTCACAACGAACGTCTGGCTCAACTTGGTAAGTGGTAGGGGGCGGGCAGGCGACTCCGCCCCGCCCGACACCGAATAGGGCTCCCGCCTACTTTTTGTTTCATCTATTCACGCTGCAGCATAGCACATGTGCAGGGATTCTTCACGCTTTACTGTGTAACGGTATTTTTCATCAAGTGGCTTAGGTCATTCGATCAAGGTTACGCGGATGACCTAATACAGTTCTGTTAGCTGGAAATAATGTGTCGAGTTACAGTCAAGATATATCTAAATCTTTTAGGAAAATGAAACTATTCTAAGCGATACAAAATTCAATGGTGTAGCCTATTTCATGCACCTACTTAATCAATTAACTTAAAAAAAAAGATAAAATTTGAACTGTTATATGTAATTGCATACATTTGGAGCACATAACTAAATATTTTGTCTTAAAGTCTAGCTAAAATCACAATAAAATGAGAATGCGCACGTTACAGCCTGAAGAATCCTTAACTCGGTAAATAAATGCTTTGCGTCGCCTGTGAAGTACCGGCGAATGGTGGCGGGCGTGGCAAGGGTCTGTCGCATGGACGTCGGTGTTTACATTGTTGTTCACATCTCGCATATCTATATATTTAGAGTGTGTGTAGGGAGACGCGCGAATGTCGTCGCATGGATACACTTCGCGCGCCCCCCCGTCCCGAGTCTGTGTGTCCGGAACAGAGTTGTCTAGACTTGATACTGACTGCGCCCTTTCTTTCTCTTTTGTTGACATCGTCTAACCCAATAGGACGAGAAGAATCAACTACTTATAACCAATATATGGCTGTCATTGGTAAGTGTGATTAAACGACGAAACTAAATTAACACCTAATAAAATTTCTAATGTTCCGTTCCGTTTTACTACTTTCATTACTTTCTTTTTCGGTTGTTTTCGTCTAACTTCTTTTCTATCTCGTTACGTTTTTTCTTCTCTTTGACTGTTATTTTTGAAAATTGCATAGCATTGAGGAATATGCGGCAGTTTTGAGATTTCCTATCTGTTTGAGAGTTTGCTAGTGGATTTCCTTGGCCATGATCATCAATCTTCAGCTGACGCTGTAGAGTAGCTGTAGTCCCTATCATGCATCCTATCACAATCTATCATTCGATAGAGTAGTACCGAGCCTAATTATCTTGTGCATTTAAGTATAAATTTCCTATTCGGAGCATCCGAGGTAAGTATTCAATTAATATAATCGGCCGATATCGAAATTCATGCACAATGGACGAACGCAAATTGAATACGAAATTGCATCAGAATAACTGCCGTGTACGCCCAATGCAATTAACAATATGTACTAATGGTTGACACTAATTGACAAAACATAACAACGAATCATATAATAAATATCTAAGCCGCATATTTGGCGTAACTTGTGAATAAAATTTTTGAGGGTACTTGTAGGTTCGTCAATTGGAAGTAACATATTGGATGGACATGTATGCAAATGTTATGTTGAGCACCAGTATTGTTACCGAGGTGTTAAATGTACACTGTAAATTGTGCACAACCAGGAGTTCGCTGCAATTTGCGTTATGTTTTGTTTGGCTCCCGGAGGATTGTATTTTTATTCTGTGCATGGCCATGGAATGTTCTTCTATTACGGGTCGGGCTAACGTGCTCTACGACTGTATTTATTGAAGTACTCGTACATTTATTTAAGGTAGACGATCGAAATATTGCAACTTGATAATCGAAATGTATTTTTGATTTTTTTAATTGTCACAAATTAAATTTGACAATTTGTGCGGCTTGGATTTATGATCAACAACATTGTTGTCAATTAATCGATTCAAGAATACATCAAGATTTTCAAGATTCAGTTCCAAGAAGTTTTCTTTTGAATAATCTACTTCAATGTATTATACAGTCACGAGAGTTAGGGAATGCGCTCCATGGATTGGTCTCATTAGTTGCCTGAAAAAACCTCAATGCGACGAAAAATGATTTAAAAGTATACTATAGACACTATTTTAAAACTTTTGTATATTCTTTAGATTCCTTTTCTCTGCCACGTTGTAGGCGATGCAAATTTTTTATAATTTTCATTCTCTCAAGTGCAATTATGTACGTGGGGTTGGAGTTTGCTATAGGCAGATTAATTTGAGTTTGTTTTGTTTAATTTGATTTGTAAAAACGTTTATTTTTTTGTTTGAAATAAAAAAAAAAAAGATATTTAAAATGATGCTTGATGCACATACTTTTCCTGTTGGCTGTAAATATATGCAAGTTTGCGATGGAGTTTGTGCATTTGAATGACTTTTTTTTCCAGCACCAAAGGTATGTTTGTTGAGCGAATTAAAAGATAAATTATTTTAGCATTTACCAATACGGCAGCTTAGATCCGAAATGGTAGTTTTCCCCCCAAGAATGTCATGTTAACTTTAAGTTTTGGGAACGGTTCTTGTACATTTTATGACCCTGCAACGAAAGAAGTATGTCAAGTAATGCTTTAGCAATGAGACTAGTTTTGTATTCATAACGATATATTTTATTCTATCGCATGTACTTTCCTGGCATGAGTAGACGCTGTGTATGTTCTAAGCTTGCCTCATCTTATATATTTCTCATTCTATTCTAAGTTTTTGTGTTTCTCGCTCTTGTGTGTGTATTTTGTGTTGTGTACTATTTCGTGTTGTGATGTGCTTCAAAATTTCTAACTCTTTCAGATATTCCAGCGGTATTATCTTTGAAATGCAATGATTTTGTATTTGCGAATTATAATATATTTCTATTTCGAAGATATTGCTGTTATTTTTTTTCCCGCAAAAATATATTTCGCATTATAAAAAAATCAATGCATTCTACTATATTTTGTTCTTTTTATAATAATAATTAAATACATTTGAACGTTTAAGATTAAGTGATTAACATTAGAGTCAGACTGTCTTGAAGGACGACGCTTGATTCATTCAAAAATGAAAATTTATTATGTAAAATATGTACTTAGGTTCGATAATTGTAATATATATTGTGAAGTGTATAAAAATACAAGTGTTGATATTTATAATTGTTATCAAGATGTTCCAACTTAGAGATATGAATCCCCAGACTTCATTGATAACCCTTCAAGACAGTAATTACAAACATACATACCTATATATTGAGATAACTATGAATCTCACGCGAGAGAAAAACTTAAGGGTGCTTTCACAATTGTACGGGTTATAATTGGTGGTATTAAAACAGTACGACATATTAAAAGTTTAGATTAATTACTGAACAGTCGAGACTCGACGAGTAGTCAATTTTCATTTATATGTCTAGTGTTAACAAAAGCCACATTATAATAAATAATAAATTTTATCTTAATTTATAATTTAATAAATGATTTTATTTGCTAATGACCTCATGTGCTTTTTAAATAAATTATCAAATTTGGACCAGTTGACAATACACCAATTAAATCTCTACGAAGTAAAATATTGTAGAAAAATGAGTCAGCGATGTCGTGCATTTAAATGCAATAAGGCAAAAACACACTGTTAATTGTTTACATAGTTAAAGTTATAGTGATATAGGTCACTCCCAAACACAATGTGAAAGCGCCCTAACCGTACCCGCTGCGAAGTTCTGTCATTTCGAACAAGGACCTTACTATCCGATGTGCAAATAAGCACTTACGGAGATATTACAGCTAAGTTGGCAAACTTTTGTAATAATAGTAGGGGTAACTTGTACGGCCGCGGAATTAGGGAGGGCGGAGGGCGTAAGGTTGTTCAGGTTGAAACTATATTACAAAACTAGGATTTAGTACTAGCTGAGGTGGATTTATCTTCAAGACCTATAGAGAGTAGACTCTCTCTGTTATTGCTGGGTGGACGAGTTACATATAAGAACTGGACCCAGTTACATTTAAGTTCAGTTAAGCTTTAACTTAATATATTATGTTGTCATAAGAAAATTGTTGCCAACATTTAATATGGCTTCTAAATGAAATATTTATTTATTTATTTCTTAAATATGGCACAGTAGTCCGTATGTCAAATAACATTGCCAAAGGTTCTTGAATTTATAAAATATATATGAACCATGAATTTTTTAGTAGTCACAAATTTTGAATGAAAGTTCTATGTTTGTGTCGAATTTAATAATAGAGTTGTATATCTATTTAATTTTGTATTTAATCTGTGTATTTCAGTTATACTACATTTTATTTCAGTGTTTTATCTTAAATAAAGAAATTCTGCAAGCGATTCGAAATTCACACGTAACTTGCGAAGAAAAATGAATCCCCATTTTTTTATATGTCCAATTTATTTATCAGTATATAATAAAACTGCAAGAGGGGCCAATTCTGTACATTGAATATAAATTAAAAAATACTTCTATGGGGGTCTACAAGTAATACTAGTAAACTTCATACAATTAAGTAATAGTAAATTATATGTTGAAAATATTGAGGTTATTTCGCTACTAGCGCCATCTGGTCTCCCTAAATCCTTGTCAGGCCCGAAATTGGGTCCATTGCTATCTAAATATGTTCGATATTGTCGTCGACCCGCAGCCGGTGTGGAGCCTGATCATTTGGGGAACAATATTGAAGCCATTAATTTATAAATTGTATAAAGTAATTAGTTGTGTTTATGAAACGGGGTGTTAACATTAAGTGAGTATAAAATGTAGATTCAATACAGTACCACAGTTTTAGTAGTGTATATTATGTTTAGAGATTTTCGAAAAATCAAAATATTTGGTTATTGCAACTAACTTGTTTAAAATTATTAATTTTTTTCTTAGTCGAATTGTTGTATAAAAATATATTAATAATAAATCTTCATTTGTCATACCACAAAATCCATAAAATGGTTAGTAGAAATCTTAATAGAAAAAAATGACAATGAGATTTTATCAAATCAATCTAATTCATTTTTCTTCATTATGTCGTGCTAATCATAAAGAGTTCATTTTTATTTCTTTATTTAAAACGATTGTGTATTCGAAAAGGTCACCATATTACTGGCTGGTTAATATTTTAAAAAGGTAAGTAAACACGACAAATAACCAGTAATATCCGAACGCATACAGCATCATTTAAATTTTGAAATGGAACGCATTTAACTCTGCGCATACATGTAACTTACATTTCGAAATGAGAACAAAATTAATTTCTCCACAATTCAGTATTGTTTCCCAATGGTTTCGCGTTGTACATCGCTTTAATAATTTTATAAATTGATTTTTTCATTACATCACTTTAATGGTCGTTCCCAACTGCAGATAGCGATATTTTATGTCATAAAACGAAGTGATTATAACCAAACGAAATTATATTTTTGATTAAAATGGACCATTCGAATTTGACTTTAGTTATAACAATAGTACTTATTTAAAAACAAAGTGATTCTTAATCAGCCTGCTTTATACCATATTTGATGATTCTATTCTTTATGGATTCTATATAATTTCGTCCATGTATAAAAAAAAAAAAGTTTTTTGTAAGACACACGTATGAACTAAACAATATTATATGTCTATTGGATTCTGAAATTAATTTCATAATCAATCTATCAATAATTGACATAACGTTACATATTAATTAATTCTGTCTGTTAAATGATCAATTGATGTACTAGTACTGCATAACAAGGGTTAATCTGGGTGGATGTTTGATTGTAATCACATATGTTAATGGGTACCACATACCGTTGATATGAACTGGCAAAATGATAAATTAATATGCCAATGTTACTTAGTTATCGACGCCATTTTGGTTATCAAATGTATCGTCAGCTCATTTAGCATTGGTAGATAGATATGTATTATACGATAATGATTTGGTGCAGTCAACAATATTAATTATTTGAATCGCAAATCTATAATATAGATTACCACTAATATTATAAGTGGTTCGTATACTTCGTGGCTCTGTCGTTGAATGGTCATTTTGTTGTTTTTTTTTAAAACACTATCATATTCATAAGTTACACAGATGTTCCTGTACAGAAATCAAAGATTTTTACTTCGCGAAAATATTTCATCCAATCAATTTTGGCCAATCATAGTGCGCCAAACTCATCCGCCATTGGTCGCTACGTATACGCTACATATACATAATGTATCGGGTTATATGTCTTATGTAAGTTTAAATAAGGTTGTTAGTTGGTTGATATTTTCATTTGGTTTGAGTCATAAGCATCGAGGCGACTAATAAACATGGTACATACATAATATTAAAGTAAAGTATGTTTATAGAAAACAGTAAATTTAGCTACACTTAACTTATCGAAATCCTACGAATCCTACCAAAACTTTAAGGATGAAATTCGCACATTTTATATTATTCGAGTATTTTCCGTTGTGTAAAAATAATGAAGGGTTTTTTTTAATTTCTTCGTTTTGCTAGTGACACACTCAGTTAATCACTTATGCAATACAATGCTAAGTTAAATGAGCAAAATCATTATGGCAACACATTTGAAAATATGTAAATATTTTACGCCACTCCATAAAACGAAGTGTCCATTAAAACATCGCATTAGTTGGGAATGACCGAAAATCATGCACTCGTATAATTTAAGCGTCTGTTTCATTCTCTCATATGAATTAATCGGTATGTGTGACAGGAATGGAACGACTACAACCTGAGGTGGAATGACACCGAGTTTGGGGGGGTGAAGGACCTGAGGATCACCCCCAACAAGTTATGGAAGCCTGACGTTCTCATGTACAATAGGTGAGGTGATGTGGGTAATATGATATGACGACATCTGGGAGGCCCCAGGTTTGAATCCCGGCCAGGTCAAGACGGAAAATGGTATTTTTCAGAATAATCTGGGTCTTGGATGTTTATTTATTTGTATTATTTATACATAATCAAGTCACATATCCAAATAATAATAATAAAGTATATCTTGAAGGACGAGAAGGTAATTAATTGTGACATCTCTGTTTCACGATATGTTACCGTACAGGGGATTACCCGGCCTAATTTGAAATGGCCAATTAAAATGGAAACGTGTGTAATGTGTAACATATTCTTAATTTTCAGCTTATATTGCTTAGCGTACATTTTAAAGGCAAAGCGTAAATAATTATAGGATGAATTTATAAACAGTAGACAAAGCAATACAAATATATTTTATAATTTTTTCTTCTTCTTATTGAAGAGCTATGCCCTTGCGTCGGTGGAGTATACGCCACGCCTCTCTATCCTCGGCTTTGCTTTTAAGGTCTCGATACGACACGACGCCTGCCTTCTCTTTCAGTTGCTTGCATAACTGTTCCTCGGTCTCCCTGGACCTCTTCTTCCTTTCACCTTTCCTTCAAAAATAGTTCTAAATAAGGGGTCGTGTCGTGTCAAATGGCCAATCATTCTTCCTCTCCTATCTGTGTTTCTGTCAGCAGTCTTTTTTTTTTCTAATTTTATAAATTACGAAATTTAGTTGTGCTTTCTCTTAAATTTTCATTTGTTATCGTATGGAAAATGAATCAGACATGCAGCAAATTGGACTTGCTTTGTGAAACGCCTGCGCGTAGTCTTACCCTTATTCACTATGGATGGGTTGCGTCGTCAACTTTGACGTTAACTTTAACGTGGGCAGAAAATGCAAAGTACGCCATTTTGTCTAAACGTCAGCAATTTGCCGGCTAAAATAAACGTTAATTTACCGGTGCAACTCATCATAAAATTGTTAAATCTCGAACTTATATAATACTTTACACTAAAGTACGTTTTGTCACTGTACAATATTTGACATTGACAGATGCTTGAGCTTTTACTATTTTATGAATAAAAGAGTTATTGCATATAATTTTGCCTACTCGTACGTTAATCAAACAGTCTTTTGAAAATATTTCCAGAAGGAAACCTCGGTTCCTTAATGCATAGCGATTTAATTGTATGAATTGAAATGAATTTCAAGAAGAGGATAGTTGAGTACAGTTTTTTAAGCTAATTTGTGTCGCACAGTTTAATTAATTATGCTATTGTTGTAAATCATCTACAGAGGCATTGATGATTTAAATATAGTCCCAATTACTTCTCAGGACGACACTAGTCAGGCCTTATGATAAGTCTTTGTTACTTTTATATTAGGTATATCTACTAGTTATACTGTATACCTACAGGTAGGTATAAATTATTTTGTGTGGGCATGTGTTTGCAATACGCGTATATT
This sequence comes from Plodia interpunctella, assembly GCF_027563975.2. Classification (NCBI taxonomy): domain Eukaryota; kingdom Metazoa; phylum Arthropoda; class Insecta; order Lepidoptera; family Pyralidae; genus Plodia; species Plodia interpunctella. The sequence goes on from NC_071295.1 coordinate 1,533,751, forward strand.
AGCAATAAGTCTGCGTCAATTTTTCATGTATTGTTGTCATTATAAGGATTGTTGCGACAAATTGCTCTCGTTTGACTGTTTATTACACGAATAAATGTTACAATTGTTTTGTTAAATACATTTACCGTAGTCATTTAGGTAATATACACATAATTTATTTGTTATACTTTTATTTATTTGTGTGATAATATAATTTCACGCGCGTGCGTTCGGCACATCATTTTATTGTCTGAACTATAATTGGATTAAATTATTTATCAATAATTCTGTTAGGGTATGTCTAGAATATATATATCATGTACATATTTCGACACATGGTCGACACAATGTTTATTGTTTGGAATAAAAACAAGAATGGCAGAACTGAAATAGTATATAATTGTATTAAAACCAGTTATTGCCTTTGACTTCGCCCGCATACGTAGCCTATGCCACTTTCCACTAACATGACACAAAATATCTGTTTTGATGTAAAAGAAGATAGATCAAACACACATTCACATCTGCGAGTATTTTCCACGTTTTTGTTCATAAACCATTAATAATAACTTATTATGTACAGTCAACAGCATATGATACCCTTCTACTTCTACGAGGTGATAATAATGCCGAATTTGCAATAATTTGGGAAAGGCTGATATGAAGTTTACACAGGTATTCTATAGTTGCTCTGAAATGACAGTAGTTTGTAGCTTTTTGAGAAATTACTATACAATATAAAGGTTGACTACGAAGGTCTAATTTTTGAATGGCTTTGATTTTGTCTTTGAAATAATATAGTTATTTGGTTTCCATACTATGAAAAAAAAAACGCGGAAAATCTCAATAGGAAAGGTCAATAGATCTTGATGATTAATTTGGTAGAAACTAGTTCCATCGACCTCGTTTTATAATATTTTTATAGAAAATCCATTGCATATGGAAAAAAATACGATTTAAAAAAATCTTGTATAGTATTTGTTAAAGTTGTGACATTTTCAATTAAACTGGCGTTGAGTGTGATGTTTTCAAAAATAAATTTTATTTGAGTCCCAAGTTAGTTCTCAGTCTAGACTCGAGACAATCAAAGTTTAGCACCGTCGCTGATACGGGGTAATTGAACTTTGAGCTCATGAAGCATCGAGCAGCTAATAAAATGGAGAATATTAGAGCTAATAATTCTCCGTTACTTTATACGCCATTCTCCAATGTGGCTAAAATCTTCAGTCTTCATCAACAAGTATTCGCTGGCCGTTAGGGAATCGGGCGTTTGGCGGTCTGCCTAAATTTATACGCACACTGCAGCTTTATGCCTCTGAGCGGTAACTGATGCCTGCTTGGAACCTCATTGCGATTCAGTTCTGTCCGTCGAGATGTTTTAGTGAATGAGATTATCGTTCAGTTGTTTTGTTTAATGCTCATTACATTTTAGTGAAAACGTCCTCTATATTATGAGGATCTATTTATATATATATATATATATATATATAGATTCTCTATTTTTTTGTGGATTTTATATTTGTTATCGAGTGTATTAAAAAACTAATTCTACATTTTGTTAATCTGTGTGTCAAATTTCATCGAAATCTGTTTAGTAGTACTGCGTCCAAAGGTAACGGAAATACATAAAAATGTTTATACACTATTACATTGCAAGGAACGCTCAAACTCAAAGACGAATTGTGCTACGATTTCTCGTAGCACTCGTAGCGATTTTTCGTAGCGCTCGTAGCGATTTGTCGTAGCACATGCTAGCGTTTGTAGACACACTACGAATTGCGAACATTTTGTAGTATACTTGAGGACACTGTACTTTTCTTATAAAGTGAGTCGCAATGTCTATCGACCAGAGCACCATGGTTTAGTGATAAATAGGAAAATACAAGTTTTTTGTTATTAAATTTATATTATAATTTGTTGATGCAAATAATAATATTATTTGAAAGTACAATCAATATTAAATTTTTCATTTTATATTATATCTACAATTTAAAGCATTCGTTTCGTATTTTTCACTACATTCAATAAAATTGCTAAATCTCAATAAGATTATATTCCAAAGTTCTATGATATTTTACTTACATACTAACAACTAGGAAAGCTGCGGACTCTCGGCTCCGACACTCAATGGATGTGGAAGGAACAGTGAAAACGCTCAGATGAGAGAGTGAGAGAGACTAACAAGCATTGGCCATAGTTATAGGTAACATGTTGTTATCACGACTTACAAAAACTTACAAAATTCCCCTCCATTTGTAGCCAAAAGCCACTCGAACTAAAATGGCTGTTAACAACTGTTGTTATGACCAAACTAGCTCTAGAGACGCCGGGCACAGACCAATGAATGAGCAGACAAGTGTTGTACGAATAAATGGATGGTTCGTGCCAACTTTGCCTATTTGCTGTAAAGAAAACTGAGCGTTTTTATGAATTCGATAGGTGTAGTTTAACGTCAGATTTATTTTAATATTTACTGTACGAAATGTAATTTGTATCGACCTCGGTGGCGCAGTGGTAAAGTGCTTGGTCCCGGGCTCGATCCCCGGTCAGGATGGAAAATGATCTTTTTCTGATTGGCCCGGGTCTGGGATGTTTATCTATATATGTATTTGTTATAAAATATAGTATCGTTGAGTTAGTATCCCATGATATATATATATATATATATATATATATATATATATATATATATATATATATATATATATATATATATATATATATATATATATATATATATATATATATATATATATATATATATATATGTACAAGACTTGAGTCATAAATATAATTCTCTCTCTCTGTCTCATTTTCGCGTGTTCCCGGTTGCATTTAGAGCTGTAACGCCCCAAAGCCCAGGATTAACGTAAATTATATTGCTATTAAATTTCCTTGGAAGATTTGATGACTTAGATTTTAGATTAGCACCACACCATATCCTCCTGTGAATGTCGTACGAGGCAATTAAGGGACACAAAGACCGATATTCCCAAGGAGGGTTATACTATGGCAGGTAATAACATTTGATAGTTAAGATTTTGGAATGGTTCTTTATTTTGAAGGAGGCTAATGACAAAATGATCGAAAATTCACCCTTTTTCATGCTGACCCCGGGCTTCGCGGCTTCACAACCCCGAACACAAGCGGGATAACATCCCTGCAGAGATAAGTGACAGTACACTGTTGTTTTAAACTATGCAAATTTCCGCTTTGTGAGCTCCGCATGCATCCAACGCACAGTTACTGTGTTCAGTATGCATTCAGTTACTATTGATTAGCTTCCAGATGGGATGGACAGTGAATTAAAAATATAATTAGGAAAAAACCGTGTCTATACTAATATTATACATGTGGAAGTGTGTTTGTTTCTCCTTCTTTCACGTCAATACGGAGCAATGAATTAATTTTATTTTTTATTGTAGATGTAGTAGACAAACAAACACGTCTCTACTAAAAGTGAAAATTTGTTTGTTTCTTCCTCAGCCATTGAGCGTCGAATATAATATAACAGAGCTACTGCGACAATAATATAACATTTCAGTTTATTCTTTGGTTATAATGCAATTATTGCCACTAAATGGCAGAGGTCATGAAAGTCGTGTCAGATACCTTGACTAAATCTGAACAATAGCTTGATAAGTAAAGATCTAAAATAGAATAGTACACATTTACATTAAAAAAGTACACATTTACAATAAAATCTTGCTTTTAACATTATGTCCGTTATAATGAGATGAAAAAAATCTGGAATCGAGCGGGAATTTAACCCGCGCACCTCTATAATGCTAAGAGCACTATCCCGGATAGACAGGGGAGCGGGTTCAATTCTCGCTCGATTCCAGAACATTTTCATCTCATTATTGTTTTCAAAAATAAGTTAAAAAGCATGTGTGAGATTTATAACAAATCCATTTAAATTATGTCAGTTATTAAAAAAGACCTCAAATCTCAGGAACATATTTATCAAAGAAATTATTTTATTATTTCCCCATGAAATCTAACTAGCCCATTCTACTCGGTACTTACCAGATATCAAAAAGATCGTTTGCGAGATTTCCTTCAATAATATCTGCATGCTCAACATATCCTCTGGCAAAACGCCAGGAGACCGAATAAGATTAAAACTTTTTAAGTGATTTGTTGCTTGCGCAGGTATTTCAGAGTCTCTTTTCATATTTTCTATATGCAAATTTCAAATTAAATTATACATCTATTTATCGTGTTTGTGATTCTTGTTGATAATAAAAGTTAATCAGTAGAAGTTAAGTTATCGTTTCGTATCTATGTTCATAGATACGAAACGATAACTTTCTCGAAAGTATATTTCCTGTTTTCACTCGAATAACTTTTAGAGTACCTGTCTAGATCAGATTAGTTGTAGATTATAATTATATTCCAATGTTGTTAAGATTATTCATTCATTTGTCATTTATATAGAAAATTAAAATTATCATATTATTATTTACTTACTTAGGTACTAGTGTTTTCTTAAACATATTTTATAGAAACCGACATTACTCGCGTATTCCAAAATGTTTTATAGAAACCCAAAACTATACGAAACTCGTTTGTGTCTCAAGATTAAGTTAAAACTATATACAATGCATGTATACTATACGATATGTCTGTACTTTGTTTTTCATGGTCTTTTGGTCTTGTGTTACGCCACATAAATTCCTAACCGGCGTCGTAAAATCTAGGAATCCTTTTCCCCGACATAAAGGGTCTTACCTAAGTAACTTGTAACCATCAATCGTCAACAGTTTATACCCAAAATTGTTTACATGCATTTGGGTAATTGGTAAATGGTTTGGCCAACATTTGCGCCAATACTTGGCTATCGTCCAAAGCGAACGAGACTGAATAACATTCGATTATGAAAGCTTTTAAATCACTTACGTTGCTGTGTAAAAGTATGTTGTTTACTATCTCAATGTTTGTCGTCACCGGGCTTAAGGTGGGCATCTATCACACCGTAACGAATGGCCATTGAAATTGAAGTTATCTTTATTTTTTTCTACAGAATACTTTATATAAATATATTATAAAATAGATACGAAAATTATTACAGTCCAGTCATCGTCATTAAAATCGTAAAAGTTCTGGAAATTTTCTATCTGGGCCAAGAAATTTTAGAATAAAAATGCTGAAGCTGAAGCATAATTATATTTCACAGTCAAAAAACGCCATCTCGGATTTTATACATAAAAAGTAATAAAGCCGCGACTTTTTTAAAGACAAAGAATAGTTGTACTTGTAACTTCATTGATTGACTCGAGTATTTCCAGAACTTAGAATATAGATTAACTTAGTGGTGTAGAAGTAGGATAGACGCATTTTGGCCAAGTTTATTCACCAGGTTCCCCTTGCTCGTTGTAATTTTATACTCGTACAACTCTGTATGCATCAAGAATCCTCATGGTATAAATTAGTTAAGTTGGTTTGTCATTAAATTAGTATAAATATGGAGCCTAGTTCTCGGAAGAACTAAGTTATTCAGTGTAGTATCCATTTTATTTTTAAAAATGTGTTTGCCTCATTCATTCATACCATTATAGAATATCTTATCATTTATACCATTATAGAATAAACGTCTCATAAGGTTTCTCTTCAATTCTAAAGACAACATAATAATCAGGTTCATTGTCATCATAAGCCGCATTTAACTTCATTGACATCTGACATAAGCCGCATTTAGCTTCAGTAACATAGGCCCACTCAAATTCAATTTTTTTAATTTGAATTTTTAAATAACACATATTCGCAGTAGATAGTTCTGTTTGCTTTATGATTTCACATTCTAGGCTCCCGAGTCCCCAATCTGAGTTATAAATCTGAATAATCGTGTTATTCACGGTGTAATTATAAGGGTTTGATGAGATCTTTCCCATTAAATGATTCCGTTATGACATTTCTTTTGGGAAACGGTCCTCCAATCAGCGTTTTAATGATTTTTAATCAGTGTCCAAACTATTTTTTAATTCAAAAACTTACGAAGCATGTCTCATTTATGCTATATTTATCTAAGACTAAATATATCTGGAACCAAACCATACATTGTAAAAATAGTCATTTTTCTCTGATGTCACGATACAACGGCTATTCTACATCAAGGCTATTCTATGTCAAGATTTGTTTCCGGTGCCAACACATATATTCAACACACTTAGATACCAACACTATCACAGGAAGACAGAAAATTGTCGATTTTCAAACCAAACAGCATTCGAAGTTTAAAAACATTGTGTAAGATTTACACGAATCTGGTGCCAAAATGTGTGACGGTGTGAGAGGCAGCCAGGTTGTTTGGCGGCCCGCCAGAATCGAGTGGTTTCACGTACACCATTCATGAATACTACATCGCAGTGAACACTTTTGTGGGGTATCCGTTACACGATTTCGATGTTTCGGATTTGTCT